>NC_138305.1:27255000-27375000 GCF_965601325.2 Salmo salar
TCGTAGCATTGTAATATCCCCATTTGGCCACAAAGTGTGGATCAAGTATTCAGAGAGCTCGTACAAGGTTATGGTGTCACACATTCAATAGAACAACTGTGCTCCTGGTCTTACCTGCGGTTGTCTCCGAAGTCAACAGAGTTGATGGTGGAACCTGGCTTCCTCCAGCCGATGAGGTACTTGGAGGTGGCTCCCTGACGGGGGTAGAAGGTCTTGGGGCCGGGGGAGACCGATGTCTGGGAGCAGGGGGAGGTGGCAGAGGAAGAGGACTCTTCACGGGGGGAACTGTGGCCAGAATGGCCTCTGGAGCTGGGGGTAGGGGGAGAGAGAGTATGGATTCAACTAGCAGCCATCAAGGGCCAAAATAATGTAACATGCCAATGAAATAATCTAGACGTTGAGAACTAATAACTATGGAGATAAACACACATTTTTGCAGGGGTTGAAATCTGCAGATTACTCAGTGGACATGTTGAGATTACAGTGTGCTACATATGCTCCTCCCAGTCCTAACGTCACTGTACACAGGTATCGTGCTATCAGCTAGCTAGGCTTAAATCAACGTGTTTCTCTGTGGGTTTTGTTAACTGTGTGAGTTCTGTTATATTGTGTTTCTGGGAACACACTGTATCCCTTTGTGACAGAAGATAAATTCTATGTCACCTCCGCTGCTTGGAAGATTTTCAATCAGCTTGGCTAGATAGAGAGTGGGAGGGACCTAGCAAATATCATGGTTAAAAGATGGGAGTTTTTGAAAAAGGTTATGCGTTTTGAGGGTGAGTGTGTGTCTGCTGTATGCATGTGTGTATTCAAGTCTTAACCACTACATACCTGGAGTGTGACCCAGCATCACTCAGACTGTACAAGCTGCAATCTCTAACCAATAGGTGTGTAGGAGGAGTCCTAGCCGTCCCCTCTCCTCTCTCCCCCCTCTCCACTGGGGGTTGTGGGGACTCCGCGGCTGGCGTGGACCTCTCTAGCACCCTCCTGTCCCCCTCAGTGGGGCTATGCCAGGGGGATGGAGCTCTATCCCTCCCCTCTCTACCCCCAGGAGCCAAGAGGCAACTAGAACTCCCGTGGTGGGGGTGTGAGTGGCCCCCTCCGTAAGACGAGGTGTCTATCCCGCTGTCGGCCGAGGCCCCATGGAGGTAACCCCCTCCCAGGCCGTTGGGTTCAGAGTCAGTGGCCTCCCCTGGTGCTCCGGGGCCCCCCAGGTCGGACCACTTGTCGGTGTCGCTGTGGCCCCCGCTGGAGGCCGTGCTGGACAGGGTGTTACTGCTGGAGTAGGGACCCTCAGGCTGCGGGGGGGAGAGAGAGGAGAGAGGGAGGGGAGAGAGAGAGGGGGGGAGAGGGGAGAGAGGGAGGGGAGAGAGAGGGGAGAAAGGGAGAGGGGGGAGAGAGAGGGGGGAGAGAGAGAAGAGCGAGGGGGAGAGAGAGGGGGGAGAGAGAGAAGAGCGAGGGGGGAGAGAGAGAAGAGCGAGGGGGAGAGAGAGAAGAGCGAGGGGGGAGAGAGAAGAGAGAGAGGCGAGAGAGAGGGGAGAGAGAGAAGGGGGGGAGAGAGAGACAGAGAGAGATGGGTTAGACAGGAGTTTGGACAAGAGAACATGTCTTCAGGTGCTTTAGAGCAGATGAAGTAGAGGAGATGAAGAGAGAAAGTCACTTTGGACTATTGACATGCAACCCAAATGGCTCATCAGGTGGCTTAAGAAGTACGTATGGTCCTCCACCCTGGTCGAGGTGAGGACAGGGGAGTGTGGCGCAGAGTGAAGCCTGACCTGGGAGCTCTTCTTGGGGGAGTGGTGGATGACCTGCTCCTGCCTCTGGATGCGTGGAGCTCCGGAGTACCCAGGACCAGACTTAGACACAGGAGAATCTAAACACACACACACACACACACACACACACACACACACACACACACACACACACACACACACACACACACACACACACACACACACGAGTTTGAGGTTAGCAACAGTGCAAGGAAACACACACACACACGGTCCTTAGAGCCAGATATCCTGATAATCTAGTTTACATTATTCCACAGCCGTACGTACAGTGTGTGTGACGATGGTCCTATGATCTCATCACATAATCTAAACATGACTTACATACAGTTGAAGTCAGAAGTTTACATACACTTAGGTTGGAGTCATTAAAACTCATTGTTCAACCACTGTTATTTCATAGTTTTGATGTCGTCACTACTATTCTACAATTTAGAAAATAGTAAAAATAAAGAAAAAACCTTGAATGAGAGATATATATATATATCTATCTGTCTATCTCTTTATCTGTCTATCATTAGTGAGCACTGTACCCAGGGGGAGACATGCCTGTAAGTGAGAGAGCGAGAGAGAGTAGACAACGAGGGGATAAATTAGAAGAGATAATGCAGATAGCAGTAGAAAACAGAGAGGGACTGTAGAGAGCAGTAGAAACCAGAGAGAGGCTGTAGAGAGCAGTAGAAAACAGAGAGAGGCTGTAGAGAGCAGTAGAAACCAGAGAGAGGCTGTAGAGAGCAGTAGAAAACAGAGAGAGACTGTAGAGAGCAGTAGAAAACAGAGAGAGACTGTAGAGAGCAGTAGAAAACAGAGAGAGGCTGTAGAGAGCAGTAGAAAACAGAGAGAGGCTGTAGAGAGCAGTAGAAACCAGAGAGAGGCTGTAGAGAGCAGTAGAAACCAGAGAGAGGCTGTAGAGAGCAGTAGAAACCAGAGAGAGGCTGTAGAGAGCAGTAGAAAACAGAGAGAGACTGTAGAGAGCAGTAGAAACCAGAGAGAGGCTGTAGAGAGCAGTAGAAAACAGAGAGAGGCTGTAGAGAGCAGTAGAAAACAGAGAGAGGCTGTAGAGAGCAGTAGAAAACAGAGAGAGGCTGTAGAGAGCAGTAGAAAACAGAGAGAGGCTGTAGAGAGCAGTAGAAACCAGAGAGAGGCTGTAGAGAGCAGTAGAAAACAGAGAGAGACTGTAGAGAGCAGTAGAAACCAGAGAGAGGCTGTAGAGAGCAGTAGAAAACAGAGAGAGGCTGTAGAGAGCAGTAGAAAACAGAGAGAGAGACTGTAGAGAGCAGTAGAAACCAGAGAGGCTGTAGAGAGCAGTAGAAACCAGAGAGAGGCTGTAGAGAGCAGTAGAAAACAGAGAGAGACTGTAGAGAGCAGTAGAAAACAGAGAGGGACTGTAGAGAGCAGTAGAAAACAGAGAGACTGTAGAGAGCAGTAGAAAACAGAGAGAGACTAGAGAGCAGTAGAAAACAGAGAGAGGGACTGTAGAGAGCAGTAGAAAACAGAGAGAGACTGTAGAGAGCAGTAGAAAACAGAGAGGGAGACTGTAGAGAGCAGTAGAAAACAGAGAGGGACTGTAGGGAGCAGTAGAAAACAGAGAGGGACTGTAGAGAGCAGTAGAAACCAGAGAGAGACTGTAAAGAGCAGTAGAAAACAGAGAGACTGTAGAGAGCAGTAGAAAACAGAGAGACTGTAGAGAGCAGTAGAAAACAGAGAGGGACTGTAGAGAGCAGTAGAAACCAGAGAGAGGCTGTAGAGAGCAGTAGAAAACAGAGAGAGACTGTAGAGAGCAGTAGAAACCAGAGAGAGGCTGTAGAGAGCAGTAGAAAACAGAGAGAGGCTGTAGAGAGCAGTAGAAAACAGAGAGAGAGACTGTAGAGAGCAGTAGAAAACAGAGAGGCTGTAGAGAGCAGTAGAAACCAGAGAGAGGCTGTAGAGAGCAGTAGAAAACAGAGAGGGAGACTGTAGAGAGCAGTAGAAAACAGAGAGGGACTGTAGGGAGCAGTAGAAAACAGAGAGGGACTGTAGAGAGCAGTAGAAACCAGAGAGAGACTGTAAAGAGCAGTAGAAAACAGAGAGACTGTAGAGAGCAGTAGAAAACAGAGAGGGACTGTAGAGAGCAGTAGAAAACAGAGAGGGACTGTAGAGAGCAGTAGAAAACAGAGAGACTGTAGAGAGCAGTAGAAAACAGAGAGAGACTAGAGAGCAGTAGAAAACAGAGAGAGGGACTGTAGAGAGCAGTAGAAAACAGAGAGAGACTGTAGAGAGCAGTAGAAAACAGAGAGGGAGACTGTAGAGAGCAGTAGAAAACAGAGAGGGACTGTAGGGAGCAGTAGAAACCAGAGAGAGACTGTAAAGAGCAGTAGAAAACAGAGAGAGACTGTAGAGAGCAGTAGAAAACAGAGAGACTGTAGAGAGCAGTAGAAAACAGAGAGGGACTTAGGGTTGCCGCCCGTTTGATAAAATACGGAACAGTTCCGTATTTCACTGAAAGAATAAACGTTTTGTTTCCAAATTATAGTTTCCGGATTTGACCATATTATTGACCTAAGGCTCATATTTATGTGTGTTTATTATATTATAATTCAGTCTATGATTTGATAGAGCAGTCTGACTGAGCGGTGGTAGGCAGCAGCAGGCTCGGAAGCATTCAATCAAACAGCACTTTCCTGCGTTTGCCAGCAGCTCTTCGCAATGCTTGAAGCACAGCGCTGTTTATGACTTCAAGCCTATCAACTCCCGAGAATAGGCTGGCAATACTATAGTGCCTATAAGAACATCCAATAGTCAAAGGTATATGAAATACAAATGGTATAGAGAAATAGTCCTATAATTCCTACAATAACTACAACCTAAAACTTCTTACCTGGGAATATTGAAGGCTCATGTTAAAAGGAACCACCAGCTTTCATATGTTATGAGCAAGAAACTAAAATGTTAGCATTTTTAAATGGCACATATTGCACTTTTACTTTCTTCTCCAACACTGTGTTTTTGCATTATTTAAACCAAATTGAACAGGTTTCATTATTTATTTGAGACTAAATTGATTTTATTTATGTATTATATTAAGTTAAAATAAAAGTGTTCATTCAGTATTGTTGTAATTGTGATTATTACAAATATATTTACATATAAAAATTGGCCGATTAATCGGCATCGGCTTTTTTTTGGTACTTCAGTAAATCTGTATCGGCGTTGAAAAACCATAATCGGTCGACCTCTAACCGCAACAGCCCTAGCCCACCTATCTCTTTAAGGATTCACATGTGAGGCCACGTGCTAAACAGAGTGAGTAAGGTGGTGTAGTAAACAATCAAAGATTTCAAGACTTAAAGTGGTGGAAGTAGTAGCAAAAAATAGTAGTAAAAATACACTATCTAGTCCTTGGCCTATATCCTAATCTGACTTTGGTGCAGGTCATGTTGTTCTTCACATTACTGTCTCTGTTAAAACACACATTATATCAAACAAAATCACAATTTATATGTCACATACAGAAGGTGTAAATGGTACAGTGAAAATGGTTAGCAATAGTAGCAATATCAAAAACGGGAAGTGTCCAGATAAAAATATTTTATAAATATTTAATAATTATTAGATGATGATTACTCAGACACACTCGTCTATATTGATGGGTCATGTGAAATAAATGTTATAATCCCCCCCCCCCCACCCAGCCACATCAAGCTAAGTGGAGGGTCGCTAGCTAGCTAAACAATGACCATATTAACTAGCAATGCAAATGGATTTACGAGCTACGAATAATATTACCACACGATCATACACGTTATGTTCGCTAGCTACCTAGCTAGCATGCTAACGTTCGCTAGCTAGCGAGCACGCTAGCTAACAGTACACTAACTTGCAATGAAAACAACTATTCTGACAAAATTAGAAACGTATAATATCTGAAAATGTAGCTAGACTACTACACGTATACATGGATGAATGCTTCACGGCAGACTGTGACCCCTTTAGCTAACTAAGTAAGACGTCCTGTGTCGTTTCTGTTTTGTTTGTACAGCTTGTTTTGCCCGCGTTGTGTCAAGTCACTCCGGTTCACACTGCAGAAAGTAGTCCATCACAACTTTTTCCCACTGATCTTTGTCGATAGCGCCTGATAAATTCTGGGCAGAAATGTTGTTGAGAGTAGTACCAACACTTATGCAGTTCTCCATGGTTAACTTTATATCTTTCATAAAAGCCTCAGTAGCAAGGATTATCTACACATACTGAGCAGCTCATGTTATAGACAGAAGCCGGCAACATGGCAGACCAATCAGAACTCATCTCTCGGCATGTCCAGCCCATCCATTATCTTAACCAATCATGGCTAGTGGGAAGGTTCCTCACTTTTTTTCCATGGCTAAACTAACTAGGCTCGTAATTTAACAATTTAATTCGTATTTACAGATAGCATACAAGTTTGTTATTAAGGCACATTGAAGTTCACATCTTCCAGAAGGCATTACTGCCAAAAAACGCATTCAGATAAAACATTTAATATATGTTCAAATGCGTCTCCTGTGAAGTAGTGACGTACAACATACACCTAGCACCCTGAAATGGGTCACAAATATGAGATTAGATTCTGACAATGCTCGACTATTCCAACCATACTCAGAGATTTCAATTTGTATTTAACCTTTTATGTATTTCAGGCAAGTCACTAAGAACAAGTTGTTATTGGACAGAGTTGAGCTCACCCCATGCTAGTAACTTCCTGCCTTGTCTCTAGTTTACACACATTCGCACCAGACCCCTACTCTACCAACCCCTAACCATCTTTCATTAGCGTCTGCCCGTCTCCATGCACCCATACTGTAACTATTCAGGATATACCCATTCAATTACATTTGAAGAAAGATCAGTTAAGCCTTGAACAACATCTGCTGTCCAGTAATATGAGCGGAACACTATGTGACTGATGGAGGAGGCCAAATCACCAAGAACGATTGAGGGGTCAAGAGGTCAGAGAAGGGAGGATGAGAGTGACTGAGGGGTCAAGAGGTTAGAGAATGGAGGATGAGAGTGACTGAGGGGGTCAAGAGGTCAGAGAATGGAGGATAAGAGATTCAAAACTACAGAAGAACTGAACAAGGCTTAGCTGGACTGGGCTGAATTTACCTGGACTAGGTTGGGTTTGACTGAGGGGTCAAGAGGTGAGAGAAGGAGGATGATTGTGGGCTCATAGAAGTACATATAGAACTGATTTACAGGATCCCTGTGGCTTATACCGGACTGGGTTATACTGGACTGGGTTTAGGGTTGGGTTATACTGGACTGGGTTATACTGGACTGGGTTATACTGGACTGGGTTATACTGGACTGGGTTTAGGGTTGGGTTATACTGGACTAGGTTATACTGGACTGGGTTATACCGGACTGGGTTTAGGGTTGGGTTATACTGGACTGGGTTATACTGGACTGGGTTACACCGGACTGGGTTACACCGGACTGGGTTACACCGGACTGGGTTATAGTGGACTGGGTTATAGTGGACAGGGTTATACCGGACTGGGTTTAGGGTTATACTGGACTGGGTGTAGGGTTATACTGGACTGGGTTTAGGGTTATACTGGACTGGGTTTAGGGTTGGGTTATACTGGACTGGGTTATACCGGACTGGGTTATACCGGACTGGGTTTAGGGTTATACTGGACTGGGTAATACCGGACTGGGTTATACCGGACTGGGTTTAGGGTTGGGTTATACTGGACTGGGTTATACTGGACTGGTTTATACCGGACTGGGTTTAGGGTTGGGTTATACTGGACTGGGTTATACCGGACTGGGTTTAGGGTTGGGTTATACTGGACTGGGTTATACTGGACTGGGTTATACCGGACTGGGTTTAGGGTTGGGTTATACTGGACTGGGTTATACTGGACTGGGTTTAGGGTTGGGTTATACTGGACTGGGTTTAGGGTTGGGTTATACTGGACTGGGTTATACTGGACTGGGTTTAGGGTTGGGTTATACTGGACTGGGGTTAGGGTTGGGTTATAATGGACTGGGTTATACCGGAATGGGTTATACTGGACTGGGTTACACCGGACTGGGTTATACTGGACTGGGTTATACTGGACTGGGTTTAGGGTTATACTGGACTGGGTTTAGGGTTGGGTTATACTGGACTGGGTTTAGGGTTGGGTTATACCGGACTGGGCTTAGGGTTGGGTTATACCGGACTGGGTTATACTGGACTGGGTTATACCGGACTGGGTTATACTGGACTGGGTTATACCGGACTGGGTTTAGGGTTGGGTTATACTGGACTGGGTTATACTGGACTGGGTTATACCGGACTGGGTTTAGGGTTGGGTTATACTGGACTGGGTTATACTGGACTGGGTTATACTGGACTGGGTTTAGGGTTGGGCTATACTGGACTGGGTTATACTGGACTGGGTTTAGGGTTGGGTTATACTGGACTGGGTTATACTGGACTGGGTTTAGGGTTGGGTTATACCGGACTGGGTTATACCGGACTGGGTTATACTGACTGGGTTTAGGTTTGGGTTATACCGGACTGGGTTATACTGGACTGGGTTATACTGGACCGGGTTTAGGGTTGGGTTATACCGGACTGGGTTATACTGGACTGGGTTATACTGGACTGGGTTTAGGGTTGGGTTATACTGGACTGGGTTATACCGGACTGGGTTATACCGGACTGGGTTTAGGGTTGGGTTATAATGGACTGGGTTATACCGGAATGGGTTATACTGGACTGGGTTACACCGGACTGGGTTATACTGGACTGGGTTTAGGGTTATACTGGACTGGGTTTAGGGTTGGGTTATACTGGACTGGGTTTAGGGTTGGGTTATACCGGACTGGGTTTAGGGTTGGGTTATACCGGACTGGGTTATACTGGACTGGGTTATACCGGACTGGTTTATACTGGACTGGGTTATACCGGACTGGGTTTAGGGTTGGGTTATACTGGACTGGGTTATACTGGACTGGGTTATACCGGACTGGGTTTAGGGTTGGGTTATACTGGACTGGGTTATACTGGACTGGGTTATACTGGACTGGGTTTAGGGTTGGGCTATACTGGACTGGGTTATACTGGACTGGGTTTAGGGTTGGGTTATACTGGACTGGGTTATACCAGACTGGGTTATACTGGACTGGGTTTAGGGTTGGGTTATACCGGACTGGGTTATACTGGACTGGGTTATACTGGACTGGGTTTAGGGTTGGGTTATACCGGACTGGGTTATACTGGACTGGGTTATACTGGACTGGGTTTAGGGTTGGGTTATACTGGACTGGGTTATACCGGACTGGGTTATACCGGACTGAGTTATACCGGACTGAGTTATACCGGACTGGGTTTAGGGTTGGGTTATACTGGACTGGGTTATACTGGACTGGCCCTGTCCGGGGGTATCATCGGATGGGGCCACAGTGTCTTCTGATCCCTCCTGTCTCAGCCTCCAGCCTCCAGTATTTATGCTGCAGTAGTTTATGTGTCAGGGGGCTAGGGTCAGTCTGTTACATCTGGAGTATTTCTCGTCTTATCCGGTGTCCTGTGTGAATTTAAATATGCTCTCTATAAATCTCTCTTTCTCTCTTTCTTTCTTTCTCTCGGAGGACCTGAGCCCTAGGACCATGCCTCAGGACTACCTGGCATGATGACCCCTTGCTGTCCCCAGTCCACCTGGCCGTGCTGCTGCTCCAGTTTCAACTGTTCTGCCTGCGGCTATGGAACCCTGACCTGTTCACCGGACGTTCTTGTTGCACCCTTGACAACTACTATGATTATTATTATTTGACCATGCTGGTCATTTATGAACATTTTAACATCTTGACCATGTTCTGTTATAATATCCACCCGGCACAGCCAGAAGAGGACTGGCCACCCCTCATAGACTGGTTTCTTCCTAGGTTTTTGGCCTTTCTAGGGAGTTTTTCCTAGGGAGTTTTTCCTAGCCACTGTGCTTCTTTCACATGCATTGCTTGCTGTTTGGGGTTTTAGGCTGGGTTTCTGTACAGCACTTTGAGATATCAGCTGATGTACGAAGGGCTATATAAATAAATTTGATTTGATTTGATTTTGGGTTATACTGGACAGGGTTTAGGGTTGGGCTATACTGGACTGGGTTATACTGGACTGGGTTTAGGGTTGGGTTATACTGGACTGGGTTATACTGGACTGGGTTATACCGGACTGGGTTATACTGGACTGGGTTTAGGGTTGGGTTATACTGGACTGGGTTATACTGGACTGGGTTTAGGGTTATACTGGACTGGGTTTAGGATTATACTGGACTGGGTTATACTGGACTGGGTTTAGGATTATACTGGACTGGGTTATACTGGACTGGGTTATACTGGACTGGATTATACTGGACTGGGTTTAGGGTTATACCGGACTGGGTTTAGGGTTGAGTTATACTGGACTGGGTTTAGGGTTATACTGGACTGGGTTATACTGGACTGGGTTATACCGGACTGGGTTATACTGGACTGGGTTTAGGGTTGGGTTATACTGGACTGGGTTATACTGGACTGTGTTTAGGGTTATACTGGACTGGGTTTAGGATTATACTGGACTGGATTATACTGGACTGGGTTTAGGATTATACTGGACTGGGTTATACTGGACTGGGTTATACTGGACTGGGTTATACTGGACTGGGTTTAGGGTTATACCGGACTGGGTTTAGGGTTGAGTTATACTGGACTGGGTTTAGGGTTATACTGGACTGGGTTATACTGGACTGGGTTATACTGGACTGGGTTTAGGGTTATACCGGACTGGGTTATACTGGACTGGGTTTAGGGTTATACTGGACTGGGTTATACCGGACTGGGTTTAGGGTTGGGTTATAGTGGACTGGGTTTAGGGTTATACCGGACTGTGTTATACTGGACTGGGTTTAGGGTTGGGTTATACTGGACTGGGTTATACTGGACTGGGTTATACCGGACTGGGTTTAGGGTTTGGTTATACCGGACTGGGTTATACCAGACTGGGTTATACCAGACTGGGTTATACCGGACTGGGTTATACCGGACTGGGTTATACCGGACTGGGTTATACTGGACTGGGTTATACTGGACTGGGTTATACTGGACTGGGTTTAGGGTTGGGTTATACTGGATTATACTGGACTGGATTATACCGGACTGGGTTTAGGGTTGGGTTATAATGGACTGGGTTTAGGGTTATACTGGACTGGGTTTAGGGTTATACTGGACTGGGTTATACTGGACTGGGTTTAGGGTTATACCGGACTGGGTTTAGGGTTATACCGGACTGGGTTATACCGGACTGGGTTTAGGGTTGGGTTATACTGGACTGGGTTTAGGGTTATACCAGACTGGGTTATACTGGACTGGGTTATACTGGACTGGGTTATACTGGACTGGGTTTAGGGTTGGGTTATACTGGACTGGGTTATACCGGACTGGGTTATACTGGACTGGGTTATATCGGACTGGGTTATACTGGACTGGGTTATACTGGACTGGGTTTAGGGTTGGGTTATACTGGACTGGGTTATACCGGACTGAGTTTAGGGTTGGGTTATACTGGACTGGGTTATACTGGACTGGGTTATACCGGACTGGGTTTAGGGTTGGGTTATACTGGACTGGGTTTAGGGTTATACTGGACTGGGTTTAGGGTTATACCGGACTGGGTTTAGGGTTGGGTTATACTGGACTGGGTTTAGGGTTATACTGGACTGGGTTATACTGGACTGGGTTTAGGGTTATACCGGACTGGGTTATACTGGACTGGGTTTAGGGTTATACTGGACTGGGTTTAGGGTTGGGTTATACTGGACTGGGTTTAGGGTTATACCGGACTGGGTTATACTGGACTGGGTTTAGGGTTGGGTTATACTGGACTGGGTTATACCGGACTGGGTTTAAGGTTGGGTTATACCGGACTGGGTTATACCGGACTGGGTTTAGGGTTTGGTTATACCGGACTGGGTTATACCGGATTGGGTTATACTGGACTGGGTTTAGGGGGGCTGCTGGGTTATACTGGACTGGGTTATAAAGGACTGGGTTTAGGGTTGGGTTATACTGGACTGGGTTTAGGGTTATACTGGACTGGGTTATACTGGACTGGGTTTAGGGTTGGGTTATACTGGACTGGGTTATACTGGACTGTGTTATACTGGACTGGGTTTAGGGTTATACTGGACTGGGTTATACCGGACTGGGTTTAGGGTTATACTGGACTGGGTTTAGGGTTGGGTTATACTGGACTGGGTTATACTGGACTGGGTTTAGGGTTGGTTAGAATGGACTGGGTTTAGGGTTATACTGGACTAGGTTAGAATGGACTGGGTTTAGGGTTGGGTTATACTGGACTGGGTTTAGGGTTGGGTTATACTGGACTGGGTTTAGGGTTGGGTTATACTGGACTGGGTTATACTGGACTGGGTTATACCGGACTGGGTTTAGGGTTGGGTTATACTGGACTGGGTTTAGGGTTGGGTTATACTGGACTGGATATAGGGTTGGGTTATACTGGACTGGGTTATACTGGACAGGGTTATACTGGACTGGGTTTAGGGTTGGATTATACTGGACTGGGTTATACTGGACTGGGTTTAGGGTTGGATTATACTGGACTGAGTTTAGGGTTATACTGGACTGGGTTATACTGGACTGGGTTTAGGGTTGGGTTATACTGGACTGGGTTATACTAGACTGGGTTTAGGGTTGGGTTATACTGGACTGGGTTTAGGGTTATACTGGACTGGGTTATACCGGACTGGGTTTAGGGTTGGGTTATACTGGACTGGGTTTAGGGTTATACTGGACTGGGTTATACTGGACTGGGTTATACCGGACTGGGTTTAGGGTTATACTGGACTGGGTTATACCGGACTGGGTTTAGGGTTGGGTTATACTGGACTGGGTTTAGGGTTATACTGGACTGGGTTATACTGGACTGGGTTATACCGGACTGGGTTTAGGGTTATACTGGACTGGGTTATACTGGACTGGGTTACACCGGACTGGGTTTAGGGTTGGGTTATACCGGACTGGGTTTAGGGTTGGGTTATACTGGACTGGGTTATACTGGACTGGGTCATACTGGACTGGGTTTAGGGTTATATTGGACTAGGTTATACTGGACTGGGTTTAGGGTTGTACTGGACTGGGTTATACCAGACTGGGTTATACTGGACTGGGTTTAGGGTTGGGTTATACTGGACTGGGTTATACCGGACTGGGTTTAGGGTTAGGTTATACCGGACTGGGTTTAGGGTTGGGTTATACTGGACTGGGTTATACTGGACTGGGTTTAGGGTTGGGTTATACTGGACTGGGTTATACTGGACTGGGTTTAGGGTTGGGTTATACTGGACTGGGTTATACCGGACTGGGTTTAGGGTTGGGTTATACCGGACTGGCTTATACCGGACTGGGTTATACCGGACTGGGTTTAGGGTTGGGTTATACTGGACTGGGTTTAGGGTTGCATGTACTTTCTCTAGTTTAGAGTGTGAGAGTGAACAGGGTCGATTCAACCAGCACAGAGTTGAAAGGAGGAGAGGATGGGAGGAGGAAAAGCAGAGGAATGAAGTGAAGGAAAAAGAGAAAGAAACAGGAGGGGGCCGTGAGTCATGGTAGATTTCCTTGAAAAGGGCTGGAGGGAGAGAGAGAGGGAGGGAGAAAGAAGAGAAAGAAAGAGAGAAAGGCACACAGAGTTGGTTACACAACTGTACCGACAGGAAAGGGAGGAATTTGTCTTTCATTTTCCTACAGAGAGCCTTGAATAGAGAGAAAATGAGAGAGTCCGAGAGAGAAAGAGAGAGAAAGAGAGGAGGAAGAGAGTGTGAGAAAGAGAAAGGCACACAGAGTTGGTTACACAACTGTACCGACAGGAAAGAGAGGAATTTATGTTTTTAATTTTCCTACAGAGAGACTTGAACAGAGAGAGGAGAGAGAGAGAGGAGGAAAGAAGGTGGATATAGTGCTGTGGTTGTCATGACATTTTGTCAGTCGGTGATTATCATGCAAAAGTCTGCTGGCCTCGCGGTAATTGACCGTTAATGAACATAAACACGTTTAGCATATCCAGGCTTCCACTCATACAAGCCGCATACAAATCACTGAAGCATGCCTTCGGAACATATACATTTAAAACAGTATAATAAAATCAACGTAATAATACACAAACCACAACGGAATGTGTAAAGAAACATTATGATATGAAAAAAAAATGTATTTCAGCAGAACAGAATATGAGTTGGCGTACTGTAATGTTATCTGGCTATGCACCACAACATAGCCTGTAGGTTAGTTCATTTAGCATGCTTATAAGTCTCATGCCATTATTTTATATTATAGGATTTTATTGTAAAAATACAATACAACTTAGCTGAATAAAATTGAAAGGATATTTTTCCCCATTCAAGAGCGAGTGTGCTTATGAAGTGACTATGTTGAGCGTAAAAGTGATCATTTGAAACAGGTCCTATACACTAGATTTAGAGTTTTTTGGCAACTTTAGTTGTGAATGATACAAACCTTAAAATGTCTTAGAAATCAAAACATATACGGGCTGCACGATGCGACTAGAGAACATTGACGATTAGAGAAAGTAGCAAAATAAAAAAACTCCGTCCCTTGTTCTCAGGCTGCACACGCTGTTCTCTCATCAAGTAGATCATATTTTCACCCATCAGACTATTCTTAATTTAATGTTGTCTTTACTAATATGTAACATTTGGAATGACCCATTATCAAATGGGCATGGGGGGGAAGAGACATGTCCTTCATATGCACCCGAATAGAAAATGGAGGCCGCTTTCCCGCTGGTTCGATTTTCAATGATGCAGGGTAGGCTACTTTGGTTTTATAGCGGAGATGTGCTTAATATGAGCAGCTGAGAAATAAATATAACACTTATTTCACATCACACATCGACTACTATTTGAGGAGCAGGGTCTCGCTGCGCGACAGGTGATATCTCTCCTTCCCCCAGACTCTGTACATCATGGGCTCTCCAACTCTCTTCCTGCAGCTACCAAGTGCTTCATTTAGGAAACCGAGTGAAGTCTGTTTTGGGAACATCGATAGTAACAATGTTTTTTCCAACAACAACACATTTCATTAAACTACTGACAGCCCCTCTGCACGCTCGAGAAAGGAATGAAGGAGAGAGAGGAGGAGATGGAAACACATAGTGGTGAGATATTCTGTAACTAAAAGGTAATTTTCCAGACTACTAATGCTGAAAATATAAACAATACCCTATTACAAGGTTATTCAAAAATCAAATACACTATAATCGTAGGCTAACTGTAAGCCACCTTCTGCACAATCAATGAACCAACTGCAACGCCCAGGGATACAGATTAGATTCTCTCCCAGACCCATGGACAGAACGTTTACAGCGTAGCATAAGGCAACCAGTCCATCCAATATATTGCTGTTTTTTTAACAGTACCCGTGGCTTTTAACAGTGTGTGTGGGTGGTGGGGGGCGGGGTATGTGCGGGGGAGACAGGAAGAGTAGGGCTGTCAGTGCCATCAAAGCCAACAGCTGTTTCATACATAGAGAGACATGGGAGAGTACTACTGGCACTGAACGCTGCAGGTACACACACACTTTCTATAATATGTGGTAGAAAGCAGGGGATTCTCTCTCTCTCTCTGAGATGAGTGGGAGGTTTACTTGCCTCTCTGTGTTATTCAGTTCTGGGCTGAAGCTTCACTTCAAATGTAACGTACCAGCAGATACACGCTAAATGCGACAGAGGCAATTTAACATCCGTGTTCTTCCCACACACTGTTTTAACACGACAAGGCAAACTACCAAACTGATGGATGATCACACTGCAGTCAGCGATGAATACATTCATTTGACATTTATACAGCAGTTAGCAGTAGTAAAATGTATGTATTTAAGGTACTGGACATATTTCATCTTAAAGGTAATTTCTCTGAGATGACTGATAGGAAACCACACTAATATATAAACGGATGCAGACCGTAGGTGTATCTAGATAGGTCTATGTTCATATAGGAGTAGGTGTATCTAGAGAGGTCTATGTTCATATAGGAGTAGGTGTATCTAGATAGGTCTATGTTCATATAGGAGTAGGTGTATCTAGATAGGTCTATGTTCATATAGGAGTAGGTGTATCTAGATAGGTCTATGTTCATATAGGAGTAGGTGTATCTAGATAGGTCTATGTTCATATAGGAGTAGGTGTATCTAGATAGGTCTATGTTCATATAGGAGTAGGTGTATCTAGATAGGTCACATGCGCCAACTCTGTGAGGACTGGTGATGGGGAACTACACCAATATGTTCTACTTTCCCCCAGTGTATGTTTTCTATAATGCCAGATCAGGCATAGTGCAACTCAAGTCCTTCAGCCCCCCCCCCCCCCCCCCACAGCACACGTTGCTGAAGCCCCGGAGCTGTCTGGGGGGGGAGCCGTCTGGGGGGAGGGGGGAGCTGTCTGGGGGGGGGGAAGCTGTCTGGGGGGAGGGGGAAGCTGTCTGGAGGGGGAAGCTGTCGGGGGGAGCTGTCTGGGGGGGAGCTGTCTGGGGGGTTCTGTCTGGGGGGGGAGCTGTCTGGGGGGGTTCTGTCTGGGGGGACTGTCTGGGAGGGGGGGCTGTCTGGGAGGGGGGGCTGTCTGGGAGGGGGGGCTGTCTGGGAGGGGGAGCTGTCTGGGGGGAGCTGTCTGGGGGAGCTGTCTGGGGGGAGCTGTCGGGGGGGGGGGGAGCTGTCTGGGGGGGGGGGAGCTGTCTGGGGGGGGGGAGCTGTCTGGGGGGGGGAGCTGTCTGGGGGGGGGGAGCTGTCTGGGCGGGGGAGCTGTCTGGGGGGGGGGGGGGGGGGGCTGTCTGGGGGGAGCTGTGGTATGACAGTATGGAAACTACCACAGCCTGTCTTTTCTTCCTTTATTATCAAATCCCTCTCTCCCATTGGTCAATCTCACCTGTAGAACCTCTGTCGGACCCACCCCCTTCCTCTACTCTTGGCCAATTAGGTGTGGATTTGCTGCTAGCCCCGCCTTCTCCCACCACCTGTCGCTCCGTAGATAAAGGAGAGTGTTGTCTGCGTTCTCCGAACCTAGAACACACACACACACACACACACACACACACACACACACACACACACACACACACACACACACACACACACACACACACACACACACACACACACACACACACACACACACACACACACACACACACACACACACACACACACGAGAGAGAGAAGGAAAAACAGCCACACAAAAACACAGCAAGTTGTGGTCAAGCGCATTGAAAGTCCATTTCATTTCATTTTCAGACATCAAGTCGCCCACAGAACAGCAGACATGCTGTTTCCCATCAACTACAACATGTGATAGCCATAGATGTATGATTAGAAAGAAAAATAAGGAAGTAAATAAATAGAAAGCAAATTGAAAAGCAGGGTTGTGGGCGGAAGCTGCTTCCTTTGCACGGACTGAGTCATGGGATATGTATCAAATGGCACACTATTCCCTATATAGTGCACTAATGGTGTAGGGCACTATATAAGGAATGGAGGACACTATATAGTGCGTGTGTATGTGTGTCCTTTATTTAAAGGGGGAGATCAAGCTGTTTCTAACTGTTATAGGCCTATTTCTATTTTGCCCTGTTTATCAAAAGTGTTGGAAAAACTTGTCAATAATCAACTGACTGGCTTTCTTGATGTCTATAGTATTCTCTCAGGTATGCAATCTGGTTTCCTCTCAGGTTATGGATGTGTCACTGCAACCTTAAAGGTCCTCAATGATGTCAACATTGCCCTTGATTGTAAGCAATGTTGTGCTGCTATTTTTATTGACTTGGCCAAAGCTTTTGATACAGTAGACCTTTCCATTCTTGTAGGCCGGCTAAGGAGTATTGGTGTCTCTGAGGGGTCTTTGGCGTGGTTTGCTAACTACCTCTCTCAAAGAGTGCCGTGTATAAAGTCAGAAAATCTGCTGTCTCAGCCACTGCCTGTCACCAAGGGAGTACCTCAAGGCTCAATCCTAGGCCCCACGCTCTTCTCAATTTACATCAACAACATAGCTCAGGCAGTAGGAAGCTCTCTCAGCCATTTATATGCAGATGATAGTCTATTACTCAGCTGACCCCTCCCTGGATTTTGTGTTAAATGCTCCACAACAAAGCTTTCTTAGTGTCAAACAAGCTTTCTCTACCCTTAACCTTGTTCTGAACACCTCCAAAACATGTGGTTTAGTAAGAAGAATGCCCCTCTCCCCACAGGTGTGATTATTACCTCTGAGGGTTTAGAGCTTGAGGTAGTCACCTCATACAAGTACTTGGGAGTATGGCTAGACGGTGCACTGTCCTCCTCTCAGCACATATCAAAGCTGCAGGCTAAAATTAAAGCACACACATCCCTGGGTCGCTCGTGTTTTCAGTTCACTGCAGCAAGCGACTGGAAGGAGCTGCAACAAACACTCAAACTGGACATTTTTATCTCAATCTCTTCATTCAGACTCAATCATGGACACTCTTAGTGACAGTTGTGGCTGCTTTATGTGATGTATTGCTGTCTCTACCTTCTTGCCCTTTGTGCTGTTGTCTGTGCCCAATAATGTTTGTACCATGTTTTGTGCTGCTACCATCTTGTGTTGCTGCCATGTTGTTGTTATGTTGTGCTTCTACCATGTTGTGTTGTCATGTGTTGCTGCCATGCTATGTTGTTGTCTTAGGTCTCTCTTTATGTAGTGTTGTCTCTTGTCGTGATGTGTGTTTTGTCCTATATTTATGTTATTTATTTAAAAATGTTGAATCCCAGCCCCCGTCCCCGGAGGAGGCCTTTTGCCTTTTGGTAGGCCGTCATTGTAAATAAGAATTTGTTCTTAACTGACTTGTCTAGTTAAATTTAAAGAAGAAAAAAAGGAGAGAGGGAGAGAGAGACAAAAAAAGAATGTAGGGAACGGAGGGCGCTCTGTGGGGAACGGAGGGCGCTCTGTGGGGAACGGAGGGCGCTCTGTGGGGAACGGAGGGATAGGGAACGGAGGGCGCTCTGTGGGGAACGGAGGGATAGGGAACGGAGGACGCTCTGTGGGGAACGGAGGGATAGGGAACGCAGGGCGCTCTATAGGGAACGGAGGGCACTCTATAGGGAACGGAGGGCACTCTATAGGGAACGGAGGGCACTCTATAGGGAACGGAGGGCACTCCATAGGGAACGGAGGGCACTCTATAGGGAACGGAGGGCACTCCATAGGGAACGGAGGGCACTCCATAGGGAACGGAGGGCACTCCATAGGGAACGGAGGGCACTCCATAGGGAACGGAGGGCACTCTATAGGGAACGGAGGGCACTCTATAGGGAACACCTTTCAACCACTTCCTGAACACCTTTCAACCACTTCCTGAACACCTTTCAACCACTTCCTGAACACGTACATAAAGGGTTATATTCCATATGCTTCAGGTGACCAACACTCTCTCCATCTCTTACCCCTCAGGCATAGACTTCTGAGTCCTCCAGTGCTGTGAGCCCTGTGAGGGGTCAGTGGAGCAGGAGAGGTTGGAGGGGGAAGAGCGGTTGTGAGGAGAACGGCCCAGAGCCAGAGAGGAGGTTACGGCATAGTTCTCACTGCCCGGAGACATTCTGGAGGGGGGTTACCAGAGAAGAAGCATTACATTAATCAATTAGGAGATACAGAGAGAAGACATTAACCCTCTCAATCCTCCCAAATTCAAACTAATTTTATTGACATCGAGGGAGCAATCTAATGTTGTCAAAGCAGCCATATTTTATTTGACGGAAATCACAAGTCCACACACTCATCTCCCTCCCTCCCTCCCTCCCCTCCCTACCCTCCCTCCCTCCCTCCCTCCCCTCCCTACCCTCCCTCCCCCCTCCCTCCCTCCCTCCCTCCCTCCCTCCCTCCCTCCCTCCCTCCCTCCCCTTCCTCTTGGTATCCAGTGGTATGGCATCGTTTCTCTCCTCCCTCCCCCCCCCCTCCCTCCCCTTCTCTTCTCCCCTACCTCTTGGTATCCAGTGGCCGTCCATCACTACTAACACTGCGTGGGATAGCAGCGTTTCTCTCTGGGCGTTCAGCAGACAGGGTCTTCCCCCCAGAGCTCCCCAGGCTGACGGCCCGGTTGGGGGTGTGCGGCTGGGGGGAGGCCGTCAGGGACTGCTGGGGACTACTGGAGGTTCTCTGCCACTTGTTGTCTTTGCTGCGGAACGGGAACTTGTAGTCAAACGAACCACTCTCACCACTCCCCTTATACTCAACCACTGGCATACGGTAGAGCTCAGAGCAACCTCTGTAGAGTGAGAGAGGGAGAAGGACGGAGAGGACGAGAGAGGACGAGAGGGAGAGGACGAGAGGGAGAGGACGAGAGGGAGAGAGGGAGAGGACGAGAGGGAGAGGACGAGAGGAAGAGGACGAGAGGAAGAGAGAGGACGAGAGGAAGAGAGAGGACGAGAGAGGACGAGAGGGATGGAGAGAGGGAGAGGACGAGAGGGATGGAGAGGAAGAGAGGAAGAGAGCGAGAGGGGCAGAGGAAGAGAGCGAGAGGGGCAGAGGAAGAGAGCGAGAGGGGCAGAGGAAGAGAGCGAGAGAGGCAGAGGAAGAGAGCGAGAGGGGCAGAGGAAGAGAGCGAGAGGGGCAGAGGAAGAGAGCGAGAGGGGCAGAGGAAGAGAGCGAGAGGGGCAGAGGAAGAGAGCGAGAGGGGCAGAGGAAGAGAGAGAGAGGGGCAGAGGAAGAGAGAGAGAGGGGCAGAGGAAGAGAGAGAGAGGGGCAGAGGAAGAGAGAGAGAGGGGCAGAGGAAGAGAGAGGGGCAGAGGACGAGAGAGGGAGAGAGAGGACGAGAGAGGGAGAGAGAGGACGAGAGAGGGAGAGACAGGACGAGAGAGGGAGAGAGAGGACGAGAGAGGGAGAGAGAGGACGAGAGAGAGAGAGGGGAAGAGAAAGGGGGTTAGAAGCACAGGTAAGTCTACACACACACACACACACACACACACACACACACACACACACACACACACACACACACACACACACACACGGCTGACATGATGATGACCTCATAATCACCAGTCTGACCGTGATTGACACACACACACACACCTGCGTGGGGTAGCGTCTTCGTGTGGTGGGATGATGACCACCCTGACGGTGACTGACGTCCTCAGCAGGTCAATCATCTGTTCATGGGTCAGTGTCGCCACGGCAACCTTGACGGAATAGTTTATTTTAATAAGGTGACATTTCATGGCATACCAATATACTGTATGGTATCAAATAGCAACAAATCATTTGATACAATTTCAGAGTAATTAAAATAAACACAAGAATTATCCACAAAATGAAATCTACAAGTTTAAATGAAATGACGTACCTTGCAGATTTCGACCAATCGGCTGCCCTGCCTCAGCCCCGCCTGCCAGGCGTACCCGTACGACTCCACCTCTGCCACGATGCCCTCGTAGTTGACATGGAACCCCAGCTGGCCAAGCCCGTTACGACGTAGTGTCATCTCAGACGTCTCACAACCCTTAGTCAGGTACTGGTGGGGAGGGAGGAGGAGGGAGGGAGGGAGGAGAGAGTGATTAGTTCTTATTTCTCTTAGTTGTTATTGTTTGTCGAGAAGGAACCTGCGAGTAAAACATTTTGTAGGACGATGTACACGGGGTGTATAAAACATTACACATTTCAGATTTTTCCATTAGAGGTTGGCACAGGAGTGAAAATGCATTGCTCTCCCATCTTGTCCTGTCCATTTCTTTCCTGTACTGAACCCGCAAAAATTCTACAACCCCAAACTTTCCTGTCCCTTCCTGAAAAATCACTCCCTTCCCAGCCCCTGCTCATTTTTTTGCTCGCAGAAATATGTATGCTATAGTGTTTGTTTAGGAAGTATTAAAAATCATTTCAGTACTGCAAAATGTGACTGTGATATGTGGTTATCTTAGCTATTTGAGTTAAAAGCTCTGAGTGTAGGCCTAAATCTCTCTGGATGAGAGCGAACTCTAAACGACCTAAATGAAGAGGGATTTAAGGCTGGAGGATGAGGACAGAGACCCCAGCAGGATGGTCTGCTCAGAACAGCATCCATCCTTAGCCTACAGCGGAGCACTGCACACGTCAACATTTCCATCCTTAGCCTACAGCGGAGCACTGCACACGTCAACATTTCCATCCTTAGCCTACAGCGGAGCACTGCACACGTCAACATTTCCATCCTTAGCCTACAGCGGAGCACTGCACACGTCAACATTTCCATCCTTAGCCTACAGCGGAGCACTGCACACGTCAACATTTCCATCCTATTGACATTTCCAACATGAACATACAACTATTTAAACCTGAGAGGCAGTACTGCATGAGTCAATTTATTTTGATTTTCACTCTCTACTTCAGATGGGTTTAGTTAAATACGCTATCAATTGGGCTTGATGGGGTGCGTGCTCAGCCCCCTCCTGTACTCCCCGTTCACCCACGACCGCGTGGCCGCGCATGAATCCAACACGGTCATTAAGTTTGCCCAACGACACGACGGTGGCAGGCCTGATCACCAACTATGATGAGAGCCTACAAGGAGGTGGTCAGAGACTTGGCAGTGTGGTGCCAGGACAACAACATCTCCCTCAACGCCAGTAAGACAAAGGAGCTGATCGTGGACTACAGGAAACGGAGAGCAGAGCACGCCCCTAATCACATCGACAGGGCTGCAGTGGAGCGGGTCGAGAGTTCCTCTGTGTCCACATAATTAAGGACCTATCCAAACACACCAAGACAGTCGTAGAGGCCACGACAACGCCTCTTCCCCCTCAGGAGGATGAAAAGATTTGACTGGACCCTCAGATCCTGAAAAAGTTCTACAGCTGCACCATTGAGAGCATCTTGACTGGCCGCATCACCTGTTTGGTATGACAACTGCTTGGCATCAGATCGCCAGGCGCTACAGAGGGTAGTGTGGACGGCCCAGTACATCACTTGGGCCGAGCTTCCTGCCATCCAGGACCTCTATACCAGGCAATGTCAGAGGAAGGACCTATTAATTGTCTCCAGCCACCCTAGTCATAGACTGCTCTCCGGTACCGCACGGCAAGCGGTACCGGAGCGCCAAGTCGTGGACCAAAAGGCTCCTGAACTGCTGAACAGTTAATCAGATGACTACCCCTTTTTTTTGTTCGTTTTTTTTATACACTGGACTCTACCCACACGCCCACCGGACTCTACCCACACGCCCACCGGACTCTACCCACACGCCCACCGGACTCTACCCACACGCCCACCGGACTCTACCCACACGCCCACCGGACTCTACCCACACGCCCACCGGACTCTACCCACACACGCTGACACATACTATAGTGACACTCCAACACACACACACACACACACACACACACACACACACACACACACACACACACACACACACACACACAATGACATCACACAAAGACACACTTTCACTCTTCACATAAGCTACTGCTACTCTGTTTATCATCTATCCTGATTGTCTTGTCACTTTTACCCCTACCTACATATTACCTCAATTACCTCAATTACTTGTACATCTCCACATTGACTCGGTATTGGTACTCCTCGTATATAGCCTCGATATTGTTATTTTTTTGTGTTACTATTTCTTGCCATTTTATTTATTTATTTGTTTAACTCTGCATTGTTGGTTAAGGGCTTGTAAGTAATCATTTCAGGGTAAAGTCTACACCTGTTTGGATTCGGCTTGTGTGACTAACAGAATTTGATTTGGTGAGTCAACACCTGTCCATTAGTATCGGCATGCATAAAAAGGTCCTCTGATGTTTACAGACAGGTCACTGACATAACTGGGGGTCCAGTAGAAATGGCTGAGAGTGTGTGTGGTTTTCTTTAGTCGAGGACAGGAATGAGGGCTCTTAAGCTAAAGAGGAACTGAGTGGCCATGACAGTATAAATACAGCTGGCTAAGGGCCCCGTGACGGATGACTGGCCACACACAACGTTATGTTATTCTTTCCTTGTGGTGACCTAAAATGTATTTCCTTTGAAAATCCTATTTTCCCCAACCATAACCTGTAACCATAAGCCTACATTAAAATAGCCTTTGTCCTCACGAGGGAGAATTTTCCTTGTATTACTATGCTTGTGGGGACCTGAGGTCTCTCTCTCTCCAAACTTCACACTCTGATGAATAAGTTATTCAGTAGAAAGACCTGGCTGCTTTGAAAAGACTCATTGGCCTGAGGTGGATAGGGACTGTTGCGAGACCGATAGGGACTGTTGCGAGACCGATAAGGACTGTTTCGAGACCGATAGGGACTGTTTTGAGGCCGATAGGGACTGTTTTGAGGTAGATAGGGGCTGTTTTGAGGTGGATAGGGACTGTTTTGAGGTAGATAGGGAGTACATAATGCTTTCTGCAGTCTGTGTGTGTTTGACCACTTGCAGGAAGATGAGTGGTGAGTGTGTGAAGTCCCAATATATTTTCCTTTCTCCTTCCACCTGCTCCCTCACACAAAGTTGGCAGCACTGACTGAAGATCAACACATCAAACAGAAAAAAAGCAGATACACTCTATTGAACATTGTGTCTGAAAGCGCTGTGAAAGCATTCGTGAAAGCATTCGTGAAAGCGCTGTGAAAGCATTCGTGAAAGCGCAGTGAAAGCATTCGTGAAAGCGCAGTGAAAGCATTCGTGAAAGCGCTGTGAAAGCATTCGTGAAAGCGCTGTGAAAGCCCTGTGAAAGCATTTGTGAAAGCGCTGTGAAAGCTTTTGTGAAAGCATTCGTGAAAGCGCTGTGAAAGCTCTGTGAAAGCATTCGTGAAAGCATTCGTGAAAGCATTCGCGATCAACTGCATTTCCCTCTTCTTGAGCGCATCTACTAACACACAAGACACTGTTTGTAGTGTGTGTGTGTGTGTGTGTGTGTGTGTACGTGCGTGTAGGTATGCGTGTATGTGCGTGCGTGCGTGCGTGTGTGTAGGTATGCGTGTGGAGGTGTGTGTGTGTGTGTGTGTGTGTGTGTGTGTGTGTGTGTGTACGTGCGTGTAGGTATGCGTGTGGATGTGTGTGTGTGTGTGTGTGTGTGTGTGTGTGTGTGTGTGTGTGTGTGTGTGTGTGTGTACGTGCGTGTAGGTATGCGTGTGGATGTGTGTGTATGTGTGTGTGTGCGTGCGTGCGTGCATCACACCATTGAGTGGGTTGGAGGAAACGGAAGAAGTCTTTCAGAACCAGCAGATGATGGTGATTACATAAGGAAATGTTTACCTCCCTTGTTGCCATGGTAACCGTTTAGAACCATCACCCAAGCAATTATAACCAAGCCAACATCCCAAATGGCACACTATTTGGGATGTAGCTCTAGTCTACCAGAGATTGTAATAATCCTTCACTAGATAAGTACGCAGACTAGACCACAACTTCTGACTGAAACAATAGAAGACACTGGAATGTAGGTGTGTGTGTGTGCCTGTGTGTGTGTGCCTGTGTGTGTGTGCGTCTCCTCACCTCGAGTCGTTTCACCACCTCTCTGAAGTCCTCTGTGTTGTTACTAACAGACCTCAGAGACACACTCTCCCCTCTCTCATAGAAGATCCTCATGGAGGCAGGACTCCCCAGCGTCCAGCCAATCACATCCTTAGTAGCACAGTTAAACACCACAGCCTTGGCCTCCTGATCCAATAGGATGAGGAAGTCGTTGGAGATAGCCAATAGTGCTTCGAGCTCTCCTCCCGCCCCATGATCCTCGGCGTGGACCGCCCACGTGATGGCGCCGGGGCTCCGAAGCTCTGCTCCCGCGTACGGCCGGCTCTTCTCCTTCCTCTTGTGAGCCAATGAGATGAAGGGGAATTTCCCAGACGGGTCGATGGGGGTCGACGTGGTGTGGCGCTCTGCCAGGTCTCTGAGGTACTCCTGACGTGTCCGCGTCGCCATGGCGCGAAACTTCTGCGATTTGTGGGCGGCGTTCTCTGCGTTGATGATCTTGGCCAATAGGAAGTCCCGGAACACGGAGGACTTGGGGAAGGACACGTCCTCTGGGATGGGAGGGCCGAAGGACGGGACGTCACGTGAACGAGTGACCGCCACGCTAAGCAGGCAAAGAGAGAGAGAGAAAGAGACTATTACGGCATGAATGCACAGCATGGGTAAATACTGACACACTGCTAGGATATAATATATTATGAAATAAATAAAATATAATAAAAAGTCAAAAACAACAAGGTCTCCCCCTCCCCCCTCTCTCCCATCCCTCCCCCCCTCTCTCCCATCCCTCCCCCCCTCTCTCCCATCCCTCCCCCCCTCTCTCCCATCCCTGTAGTGTTATCAGGACTAGACAGAGCTGTAGTGTTATCAGGACTAGACAGAGCTGTAGCGTTATCAGGACTAGAGACAGAGCTGTAGTGTTATCAGGACTAGACAGAGCTGTAGCGTTATCAGAACTAGAGACAGAGCTGTAGCGTTATCAGGACTAGACAGAGCTGTAGCGTTATCAGGACTAGACAGAGCTGTAGCGTTATCAGGACTAGACAGAGCTGTAGCGTTATCAGGACTAGACAGAGCTGTAGCGTTATCAGGACTAGACAGAGCTGTAGTGTTATCAGGACTAGACAGAGCTGTAGTGTTATCAGGACTAGAGACAGAGCTGTAGCGTTATCAGGACTAGAGACAGAGCTGTAGCGTTATCAGGACTAGACAGAGCTGTAGCGTTATCAGAACTAGAGACAGAGCTGTAGCGTTATCAGGACTAGACAGAGCTGTAGCATTATCAGGACTAGACAGAGCTGTAGCGTTATCAGGACTAGACAGAGCTGTAGCGTTATCAGGACTAGACAGAGCGGTGTCAGCTGCGGCGGGTTATCAGGACTAGACAGAGCTGTAGCGTTATCAGGACTAGACAGAGCTGTAGCGTTATCAGGACTAGACAGAGCTGTAGCGTTATCAGGACTAGACAGAGCTGTAGCGTTATCAGGACTAGACAGAGCTGTAGTGTTATCAGGACTAGAGGCTGAATGAGTCCTGTCCTGTTCTGTTTTACAGCCACAACCTTTAAGTTACTCTGATAACTAAATTAGCCCAAATCACTGACCTGGTTTGGCGTGTTTGACATTTTCTTAGCGAACAAATCGGTAAACCCTGTTGAGTGCCTCCCTTTCTCGTGTGTGTGTGTGTGTGTGTGTGTGTCTCTGTCTCTTAGGACGTGTTGACACTTACATGTGCAATTAGCTGATGGGAACAGTTAGAAGGAAAGAGGAAGTAGAGAGAGAAATGAAAACCTGGATATACACGACTAGCGTAGCGTGTTACACGTCCTTTATAATACCAGAGTTTACCTCGGACGTAACACGTGTAACTGAGTCTGTTTTACGTTCCGCTCCATGGCTATGGTTTACCTTGCTTCAAGAATAGTCAACAGCCATTGTCCATCAAATAACCCTTCAACAACAATTTCTGCAGCCCCGCGGAAATCCCCCCCCCCAAAAAAAACACTGAATCTGTCCGTTTAAGCTGGAGATGCTTGGACTGCGTCTCAATCCACTGCATCCGCCGATTTCGCCATTCCGCATCTGTGGTGAAAGGTGGCCGAGCTAGAGGGGGGTTTGTCAGGTGGCCGAACTAGAGGGGAGTTTATAAGGTGGCTGAGCTAGAGGGGGGTTTGTCAGGTGGCTCTCTCTCCATCCCTCCCCCATCCCTGCCTCTCTCCCCCATCCCTGCCTCTCTCACCCTCTCCGAACGGTTTGGCCTACCAACTCTCTCCCCCATCCCTCTCCCATCCCTGCCTCTCTCCCCCTCTCCGAACGGTTTGGTCTATCAACTCTCTCCCCCATCACACCCCCTCATCCCTCCCCCTCTCCGAACGGTTTGGCCTACCAACTCTCTCCCTCATCCCTCCCCCTCTCCCCCATCCCTCCCCCCCATCCCTGCTTCTCTCCCCCTCTCCCCCATCCCTGCCTCTCTCCCCCTCTCCGAGCGGTTTGGCCTACCAACTCTCTCCCCCATCCCTCCCTCTCTCTCCCCTATCCCTGCCTCTCTCCCCCTCTCTGAACGGTTTGGCCTACCGACTCTGTAGTCAATCTGTTATTCAATGCGTTTCTATAGGCTAATAGCAGTCAGACCAAATTCAATGTTTAATCAAACACATTTTTTTATCTATTTTATGTCTTAAAATTCTAAATTAAATAGCTAAATTAACCTTGGTGTGACAATCTTAAAACAATTCCATATGTTAGCTTGGTAGAACCCGGTCGATCACCAAAGATTTCTGTAAAAAAAACAACGATAAAGGCCTGCGGTCCAATTGTTTGATTTGTTTGGTGCTGTTGATGGTAGGAGCACTTTATTCAGCAGCGCCAGGAAGACACAACATGTACCTATTTTGAACCATTGCATATGTCTTAAGGTAGAAGTCTGCCTACCTAGCAGAGAGCAAATCAAGTGCACCTACAGGCCTTCCGCTGGCCAATCAGATAGCTCAGATCATGGTTTCTGCAGTTTCCTCGAGCCAAAAGAAGCCTTGATCGCACAGCAAAGATGTGAAATATCAAACCTTTTAAAACCATGACTAGAGAGAGACTCAATGAATACAGCAAAGAGCTGCTGTTTTTATGAGTGAGTTCATGTTAAGTTGTTATTCAACACACCATTGTTCATCAGTTTTATAAAGCCATAAGCTGGTGTTGTTATTATACGTGGCTTTTTAATATCGACTTCACTTTCTCTGGTCATAGAAGTAACAACATGAATTGGTACACGAGGCAGATGTCACGCAGTGCGACTTAAGTTTCGGCATCAGCTGGAAGACTGTGCCCCCCTTTTAGGCAGCAGAGGGAGAGAGGAGGGTGAGTTGGGTGTGAGGCAGCCTCACCACTGCTCCCTCCTTCCCCTCAGACTGACCGTCAGATCCAGTGAGTTGGGTGTGAGGCAGCCTCACCACTGCTCTCTCCTTCCTCTCAGACTGACCGTCAGATCCAGTGAGTTGGGTGTGAGGCAGCCTCACCACTGCTCTCTCCTTCCCCTCAGACTGACCGTCAGATCCAGTGAGTTGGGTGTGAG
The DNA here is from genome assembly GCF_965601325.2 of Salmo salar. Taxonomy (NCBI): domain Eukaryota; kingdom Metazoa; phylum Chordata; class Actinopteri; order Salmoniformes; family Salmonidae; genus Salmo; species Salmo salar. Next base: position 27,283,810 of record NC_138305.1, read on the forward strand.
GCAGCCTCACCGCTGCTCCCTCTGTACCGACTTTAGACGAGTCCCTCAGATCCAGGCCATCAGTCCAGTTTAACAAAAAAGCTATTTATTCTGCTCACTGTCAACTGTGCCTCACAAGTAATACAACAAATTATCTATACCAATGTGACTCTATATTATACCTACAATTTGGAAATATAATTTCAAAACGGCCTGAGAAGAACAACATTAGCTGGGCAATTTTGTATTTATTAGGATCCCCATTTAGCCGCTGCAAAAGTATCAGCTACTCTTCCTGGGGTCCACATGAAACATGAGATAATACATACAGTGAGGGAAAAAAGTATTTGATCCTCTGCTGATTTTGTACATTTGCCCACTGACAAAGAAATTATCAGTCTATAATTTTAATGGTAGGTTTATTTGAACAGTGAGAGACAGAATAACAAAAAAATCCAGAAAAATGCATGTCAAAAATGTTATAAATTGATTTGCATTTTAATGAGGGAAATAAGTATTTGACCCCCTAGCAATCAGAAAGATTTCTGGCTCCCAGGTGTCTTTTATACAGGTAATGAGCTGAGATTAGGAGCACACTCTTAAAGGGAGTGCTCCTAACCGCAGCTTGTTACCTGTATAAAAGACACCTGTCCACAGAAGCAATCAATCAATCAGATTCCAAACTCTCCACCATGGCCAAGACCAAAGAGCTCTCCAAGGATGTCAGGGACAAGATTGTAGACCTACACAAGGCTGGAATGGGCTACAAGACCATCGCCAAGCAGCTTGGTGAGAAGGTGACAACAGTTGGTGCGATTCTTCGCAAATGGAAGAAACACAAAAGAACTGTCAATATCCCTCGGCCTGGGGCTCCATTCAAGATCTCACCTCGTGGAGTTGCAATGATCATGAGAACGGTGAGGAATCAGCCCAGAACTACACGGGAGGATCTTGTCAATGATCTCAAGGCAGCTGGGACCATAGTTACCAAGAAAACAATTGGTAACACACTACGCCGTGAAGGACTGAAATCCTGCAGCGCCCGCAAGGTCCCCCTGCTCAAGAAAGCACATATACATGCCCGTCTGAAGTTTGCCAATGAACATCTGAATGATTCAGAGGACAACTGGGTGAAAGTGTTGTGGTCAGATGAGACCAAAATGGAGCTCTTTGGCATCAACTCAACTTGCCGTGTTTGGAGGAGGAGGAATGCTGCCTATGACCCCAAGAACACCATCCCCACCGTCAAACATGGAGGTGCAAACATTATGCTTTGGGGGTGTTTTTCTGCTAAGGGGACAGGACAACTTCACTGCATCAAAGGGACGATGGGCGGGGCCATGTACCGTCAAACCTTGGTTGAGAACCTCCTTCCCTCAGCCAGGGCATTGAAAATGGGTCGTGGAAGGGTATTCCAGCATGACAATGACCCAAAACACACAGCCAAGGCAACAAAGGAGTGGCTCAAGAAGAAGCACATTAAGGTCCTGGAGTGGCCTAGCCAGTCTCCAGACCTTAATCCCATAGAAAATCTGTGGAGGGAGCTGAAGGTTCAAGTTGACAAACGTCAGCCTCGAAACGTTAATGACTTGGAGAAGATCTGCAAAGAGGAGTGGGACAAAATCCCTCCTGAGATGTGTGCAAACCTGGTGGCCAACTACAAGAAACGTCTGACCTCTGATTGCCAACAAGGGTTTTGCCACCAAGTACTAAGTCATGTTTTGCAGAGGGGTCAAATACTTATTTCCCTCATTAAAATGCAAATCATTTTATAACATTTTTGACATGCGTTTTTCTGGATTTCTTTGTTGTTATTTTGTGTCTCACTGTTCAAATAAACCTACCATTAAAATTATAGACTGATCATTTCGTTGTCAGTGGGCAAACGTACAAAATCAGCTGGGGATCAAATACTTTTTTCCCCTCACTGTAGTACAGAACATTATTAGTCGAGAACTGAAATACATACATTTAAAAACCCATCACAGGGTCTACATATCAGTTCATACACACAATATCTAGGTCTAATAACTTGCACTGTAGAAGTAACATGAATTGGTCGCACTGCGTGACTTCTGCCTCATGTACCAAGTCATGTTGTTACTTGTACAGTGCAAATTACAATACAAGATATATAAAATGGCGGTGTCTTCACAGTCCCCTTTGTGCCAGTAAGGTGTTGTTTTATCTGGTATTTAAAATCTGGATTTATTGCTAGCTTGAGTTACCTGGGGTGGCAGAGAGTTCCATGTAGTCATGGTTCTATTAAACACCGTGTTTCCCAGCCTCTGTTCTGGACCTGGGGACTGTGAAGAGATCTCTGGTCTTGTGTTATACAGATGAGTGTCCGAACTGGGTGACCAACTGACTGAACAGACAGTTCGGTACCTTCAACACAATAAACACCTTCACACAAAGACCAATAGCAGTCATTCTCTCCTCAACGTTGAGCCTGGAGAGACTGACATGAATGTTACTGACGCATTCCCTCCATGTTCATCTAAGTGGAACATGCTGCTCTGTTCTGGACCCAACTGCAATGTATCCATGTTTCTTCTTTAACTGCACATGACCACACAACTGGGCAGTGGTCCAGGTGCAACAAAACTAGGTCCTGTAGGACCTGTCTGGTCGACTGAAACGTCAAGAAGGCAGAGCAACGTCCTATCACAAACAGACCTCTTCCCATTTTAGCAACCACTGAGTCTATATGTTTTGACGTTGAAAAACAACACGTCCCATCTAGGCAACACAAACCTCCCGATGATGCCAATGACTATAGAAAAAAAATGACCTACTTAGCACTTGCATTTTTGAAAATAGGTTAACCTATGGAGAACACAACATACCTATATCTCTGTGAAAATATCACGGACATGCTGTGGGAAACACTTAACACTGTTCATTCTGCAAACCAGGCCAGTGAGTCGGAGAGAGAGAGAGAGAGAGAGAGAGGATGAGTGAGAGAGAGAGGATGAGTGAGAGAGAGGATGAGTGAGAGAGAGAGAGGATGAGTGAGAGAGAGAGAGGATGAGTGAGAGAGAGAGAGGATGAGTGAGAGAGAGAGAGGATGAGTGAGAGAGACAGAGAGAGAGAGAGAGAGAGAGAGAGAGAGAGAGAGAGGATGAGTGTGAGAGAGAGAGAGAGAGAGAGAGAGAGAGAGGGTGAGAGACAGAGAGAGACAGAGCGAGACAGAGAGAGAGACAGAGAGAGAGACAGAGAGAGAGACAGAGAGAGAGAGACAGAGAGAGAGACAGAGAGAGAGACAGAGACAGAGAGAGACAGAGAGAGAGACAGAGAGAGAGAGAGACAGAGAGAGAGACAGAGAGAGAGACAGAGAGAGCGAGAGAGAGACAGAGAGAGAGAGAGAGAGACAGAGAGAGAGAGAGAGACAGAGAGAGAGAGACAGAGAGAGAGAGACAGAGAGAGAGACAGAGACAGAGAGAGACAGAGAGAGACAGAGACAGAGAGAGACAGAGAGAGACAGAGACAGACACAGAGAGAGACAGAGACAGACACAGAGAGAGACAGAGAGAGACAGAGAGAGACAGAGAGAGACAGAGAGAGAGAGAGTAATGCCAGAATGTATTGTTCCCGCCTGACCTTCTTGGATGAGAGGATGAAAGGGACAGAGTGATAGAACATATAGTTCTGTGGTCTCTCTATGATGGTCTATCTATGATTGCAGTGGTATAAATAACCAGTGTGTGGGCTGATGGGATCTCTCGGCTTCCGCTGCTGCTGCCCACACAATCAGCGTTACAGAGTGAGGATGTGTGAGAGAGGATGTGAGTGAGTGTGAGAGAGAGAGAGAGAGAAAGAGAGAGGATGAGTGAGAGAGAGAGAGACGATGAGAGAGAGAGAGGATGAGTGAGAGAGAGAGAGAGAGAGAGAGAGAGAGAGAGAGAGAGAGGATGAGAGAGAGAGAGAGAGAGAGAGAGAGAGAGAGAGAGAGAGAGAGAGAAAGAGGATGAGCGAGAGAGACGGGATGAGAGAGAGAGACAGGATAAGAGAGAGAGACAGGATAAGAGAGAAAGACAGGATAAGAGAGATGAGAGAGAGAGACAGGATGAGAGAGAGAGAGAAAGAGGATGAGAGAGAGAGATGGGATGAGAGAGAGACAGGATAAGAGAGAGAGACAGGATAAGAGAGAAAGACAGGATAAGAGAGAAAGACAGGATAAGAGAGATGAGAGAGAGAGACAGGATGAGAGAGAGAGATAGTATGAAAGACAGAAAGCAGTCCACATCATCACAACCTGAACCAGATATTCTGCCTCCTATATTGGATTAAAAGTCTCCGTGTCTGTTTGATACATATTTTTATCTGAACACGGTATATAGACCATGTTTTCCTTCATAACAACTTTCAGCTCTGATACTGATGTCATATCTAAAAACATCAAGCCAATCAAAACGGAGTCGCACAACATAACCCTTCCTGAGAGTCTCAGGTACTGTAATAAACCACTGAACCAGTGTTAAACCATAGTACATAGCAGCCAACAGGTGCTAAGGCGGGCCACTCCCATAACAGATTAGGAGAACACACCCCTTAGCTATAACAACGTAACCGTGGAGACCTCCATGAGCTGTTAAGTATCAACGGCTGTTTGAACCCTGGATTAGAAATTAATGAAACAGGTTTTCCAGGGTGTGAATTGAGTGGGAAACAGTACAGGGCTTATAGACAGTTACTACTGTAACTAACAACCATATGTCTATAAAACAACAGGACAGCTCATTCTAACCACACACACACACAGCCAGCCACACACACACACACACACACAGACAGCCAGCCACACACACACACACACACAGACAGCCAGCCACACACACACAGACAGCCAGCCACACACACACAGCCAGCCACACACACACACACACACACAGACAGCCAGCCACACACACACACACACACAGACAGCCAGCCACACACACACAGACAGCCGCCACACACACACAGACAGCCAGCCACACACACACACACAGACAGCCAGCCACACACACACAGACAGCCAGCCACACACACACACACAGACAGCCAGCCACACACACACACAGACAGCCAGCCACACACACACACACACAGACAGCCAGCCACACACAGCCAGCCAGCCAGCCACACACAGCCAGCCAGCCAGCCACACACACACAGCCAGCCACACACAGCCAGCCAGCCAGCCACATACACACAGCCAGCCAGCCACACACACACAGCCAGCCAGCCACACACACACAGCCAGCCAGCCACACACACACAGCCAGCCAGCCAGCCACACACACAGCCAGCCAGCCACACACACAGCCAGCCAGCCACACAGCCAGCCAGCCACAGCCAGCCAGCCAGCCACACACAGCCAGCCACACACAGCCAGCCAGCCAGCCACACACAGACAGCCAGCCACACACAGACAGCCAGCCAGCCACACAGACAGCCAGCCACACAGCCAGCCACACAGACAGCCAGCCACACAGCCAGCCAGCCACACAAAGCCAGCCAGCCACACAGACAGCCAGCCACACAGACAGACAGCCAGCCACACAGACAGACAGCCAGCCACACAGACAGACAGCCACACAGACAGCCAGCCACACAGACAGCCAGCCAGCCAGCCACACAGACAGACAGCCAGCCAGCCACACAGCCAGCCAGCCAGCCACACAGACAGACAGCCAGCCAGCCACACAGACAGACAGACAGCCAGCCAGTCACACAGACAGACAGGCACACAGACAGACAGACAGCCACACAGACAGCCAGCCAGCCACACAGACAGACAGACAGCCACACAGACAGCCAGCCAGCCACACAGACAGACAGCCACACAGACAACCAGCCAGCCACACAGACAGCCTAACCAGAAGCAGCAACACTCACCAACAGTACTGTTACTTCATCCTGTTGAGCTAGCAGTTCAGGCCCCCCATGTCCCAGGCTTCAAAACAACTCAGAGACTTTAATACCTGATTTAAACACCATCAGCTGTCAATCATAAAGAAACGCCTAGCATCAAACCTCCATTTACCTCCAAAAGTGTATGAATATCTATGTTAGATCCAGCCGGCAAATGAAGAGGGATGAGAGGACAACACAGAGAGAGAAAGAGAGAGAGAGAGAGGAGAGAGAGAGAGCACAGAGCACAGAGCCCAAACAAAACAAAATGGAGGGGTAGGAATTTAGTCACATGAGTGGTTTTGGTGGGAGAGAGGAGAGGGGGCAGGGGGTACCCATTGTGTGCCGGGGTGAGGGGATAGAGGGGGGTAGAGATGAAGGTAGAGAGGGAGGTAGAGAGGGTAGGAGGAGGTAAGGGGAGTAGAGAGGGAGGGTAGAGAGGGAGGTAGAGAGGGAGGTAGAGGGGGTGGGTAGAGGGGGTGGGTAGAGGGGGAGGTGGAGAGGGAGAGGGAGTGTAGAGGGGGTAGAGAGGGAGGTAGAGGAGGTAGAAGGGGTAGAGAGGGAAATAGAAGGAGAGTAGAGGGGGTAGTAGAAGGGGTAGAGAGGGAGGTAGAGGGGTTAGTGTGGGGGGTAGAGAGGGAGGTAGAGGGTGTAGAGTGGGAAGTAGAGGGGGTAGAGAGGGAAGTAGAGGAGAGTAGAGGGAGAGTAGAGGGAGAGTAGAGGGGGTAGTAGAAGGGGTAGAGAGGGAGGTAGAGGGGGAAGTAGAGGGGGTAGAGTGGGAGATGGGGGGGTAGAGAGAGAGGTCGAGAGGGAGGTCGAGGTAGACTAAGCCTGTGCCAGGCCCCCCTCCAAACAAAGGACCAAGCTGATACAGTCTTACACCTGATTGGAGAGCAGTGTGTGTGTGTTTTTTATGCGTGTGCTTGCGGTGTGTGTGTCAAGCCATTGTATCTTCCCTATGCCACACCACAGCTTTGTGTACAGCAGGCAGGAACCCCACAGAGAACCAGGAACTCACACAATAAACCATATTAACACAGCTCTTAACAAGATAGAGACCGTACCACCCCATCAGACTGTTAAACAGCCATCACTAGCCGGCTTCCACCCGGTTACTCAACCCTGCACCTTAAGAGGCTGCTGCCCTATATACATAGACATGGAATCACTGGTCACTTTAATGTTTACATACTGCTTTACTCTTCTCATATTTACACTACCGTTCAAAAGTTTGGGGTCACTTTAATAATGGGAAAATTGATGTGATCAATTTATCACTAGCCACTTTATATTATATAATGTTTACTTACCCTACATTACTCATCTCTTATGTATATACTGTATTTTATACCATCTACTGCATCTTGCCATCTGATGTAATTAAATGTATCACTAGCCACTTTAAACAATGTCACTTTATATGTTTACATACCCTACATTACTCCTCTCATATGTATATACACTGTACTCTATACCATCTACTGCATCTTACCTATGTCGTTCTATACCATCACTCATTCATATATTTTTATGTACATATTCTTATTCATTCCTTTACACTTGTGTGTATAAGGTAGTTCTTGTGAAATTGTTAGGTTATATTACTTGTTAGATATTACTGCATGGTCAGAACTAGAAGCACAAGCATTTCGCTACACTTGCATTAACACCTGCTAACCATGTGTATGTGACCAATACATTTGATTTGATTTTGTTTTCCTGACACCACACTCCGAGTGCCCTCACCTCCTCCCTGTAGGCTGTCTCGTCGTTGTTGGTAATCAAGCCTACCACTGTAGTGTCGTCTGCACACTTGATGATTGAGTTGAAGGCGTGCGTGGCCACGCAGTCGTGGGAGAACAGGGAGTACAGGAGGGGGCTGAGCATGCACCCTTGTTGGGCCCCAGTGTTGAGGGTCAGCGAAGTGGAGATGTTTCCTACCTTCACCACCTGGGGGCGGCCCGTCAGAAAGTCCAGGACCCAATTGCACAGGGCGGGGTTGAGACCCAGGGCCTCCAGCTTAATGAAGAGCTTGGAGGGTACTATGGTGTTGAATGCTGAGCTGTAGTCAATAAACACCATTCTTACATAGGTATTCCTTTTGTCCAAATGGGATAGGGCAGTGTGATGGCGATTGCGTCGTCTGTGGACTTATTGGGGTGGTATGCAAACTGAAGTGGGTCTAGGGTGGCCGGTAAGGTGTTGGTGATATGATCCTTGACTAGTCTCTCAAAGCACTTCATGATGACAGAAGTGAGTGCTACGGGGCGGTAGTCATTTAGTCCAGTTATCTTTGCCTTCCTGGGTACAGGACCAAAGGTAGCCATCTTGAAGCATGTGGAGACAACAGATTGGGATAGGGAGCGATTGTAAATGTCCGTAAACACACCAGCCAGCTGGTCTGCACAAAGGTGTTTAGTTTCTCTGGAAGCGTGACGTCGGTGTCCCAGACGTGGCTGTTTTTCTTTTTGTAGTCCGTGATTTTCTGTTGACCCTGCCACATACGTCATGTGTCTGAGCCACTGAATTGCGAATCCACCTTGTCCCTGTACCAGCAGTAAAATGCACATGACAGCCCGCTTGGAGTTTGCCAAAAGGCACCGAAAGGACTCTCAGACCATGAGAAACAAGATTCTCTGGTCTGATGAAACCAAGATTGAACTCTTTGTTCTGAATGCCAAGCGTCATGTCTGGAGGAAACCTGGCACCATCCCTACGGTGAAGCATGGTGGTGACAGCATTATGCTTTGAGGATGTTGTTCAGCGGCAGGGACTGGGAGACTAGTCAGGATCGAGGGAAAGATGAATGGAGCAAAGTACACAGAGATCCTTGATGAAAACCTGCTCCAGTGCACTCAGGACCTCAGCCTGGGGCGAAGGTTTACCTTCCAACAGAACAACGAATCTAAGCACACAGCCAAGACAATGCAGGAGTGGCTCCGAGACAACTCTCTGAATGTCCTTGAGTGGCCCAGCCGGAGCCCGGACTTGAACCCGATCGAACATCTTTGGAGAGACCTGAAAATAGCGGTGCAGCAACACTCCCCATCCAACCTGACAGAGCTTGAGAGGATCTGCAGAGAATAATGGGATAAATTCCCCAAATACAGGTGTGCCAAGTTTGTAGCTTCATACCCAGGAAGACAAGGCTGTAATCGCTGCCAAAGGTGCTTCTACAAAGTATTGAGTGAAGGGCCTGAATACTTTGTAAAAAATGTAATGTCTAAAAACCAGTTTTTTCTTATTCATTGTGGGGTATTGTGTGTAGATTGATGAACAAACAAAAATTATTGAATCTATTTTAGAATAAGGCTGTGACGTAACAAAATGTGGAAAAAGTCAAGGGGTCTGAATACTTTCAAATGTATACCAGGATATAAGTTACTATCTGACTAAAGGTATCTACTTTTTAAGTAAATACCTGCAATACGTTAGGAGATAAAGCAGATCGCGTTCTTCATTTCACTGGTCACATTTTATGAAGCTTACCACAGTTCGCTAGAACTGTTGCGCCAGTCACGTGTTTGTTTGTAAATAACACAACAGGAGAAATAGGTAGCAGGTGAGTCCAGCTGTGTATTAACATGGGTCATGTTTTATATTGAAATTCAACAGTGGTTTTTTGCTTCAATAGAGAGAGATCAGAGATATGCAACTATAGTTTCCCCTTCACAGAATATACATTAGTTCAACACATTCGGCAGAAAACAGCTTCATTTTCATCCGATGACAATAGAAGTGCAATGTTATCTTGCAGGCAGTAAATTAGCTTACAATTTTTGCAAAAATGATGCATTGAGACCCATTATGCATGTACTCCCATTACTGCCATAACATTTATAATGTTCATCATGGAAAGTATGTAGCCAGCTACATTTCCTAACACTTTGCTTAAAGTTCATCTTACATTTTATTGGAGAAAAGTAGGCTGGCTACACCGAGAAAAGTAGCTGAAGAAAGAAGCTACACATCATTCAGAGCGCTGTCTGCTGATAGAACGCCCGTTCATGGATTCTCATCCCAGTCGAAGCACAAAATGTGTCTGATGCCGAGCAGGAAGTTACAATAAGATGCGTTTTAGCTCTGTGTTTACAAAACGCAGCAAGAGATTTCTTACACGTTTTAACTTTTTTTTCCTGTAATATTAAGAATTCTGCATAAAACGCGACCCCTAAGTTTAACTTGGTAGCTATCGAAGTTATTGAATTAATAAGGTGACGAGGCATCATCCTGTGATGTGTTTCTGCCGGGTTTGAGAAGTCAAAGCCCTTTGGATGGGTTAACTGTACTGCTGCCACTGCCATCGTTTTATTTCCTGAAACTTGTTTCTCCTCTCCGTTCTCGGCCCCTCCCATCCCCCCCCCCCCCATCTTCTCCAAGCAGAGCAGGAAGGCCCGTTGCCCTAGCAACTCCAGACTCAACATAGACACTGTGTGTAGACATGCTGCTTCAGAGCCAGTACTGTTCTTCCTTCAGACAAGCATGCGTCAAAACTGTGTTCATTTGCACAATGTCTCTCGTTCACATTCACTTGTAAATGTCCAAACGCGCCAAAAAGGACATTCGGTAGCTCCTACCTATATATGTATAACATTGTGAGCTGGATTGCCTGTCTTTGCGTTTCGTTTATTTTCGTTTGCGCTCGTTATCATATTGAGCTAGCAGCTTCCATGAAAATTCACTATTACTTGTGCTAATTTTGTTAGCATTCTGGTAACCGATGGTATTTTTGAAATATCTTAATGGGGCGCCCCCTTGTGTACTACACCGGTAATACAATAAATCCCGGGATGAGAGAAGGACAGTATGACGATATGAATATCTGAAAACCGCCCAACCCTATTGTGTACATAAAATGTATGCAATGTGTATTACTGTGACATACACTGGATTGGTGCAGTGAAATGTGTTGTTTTACAGGGTCAGCCATAGTAGTATGATAGGTGCAGTGAAATATGTTGTTTTACAGGGTCAGTCATAGTAGTACGGCACCCCTGGAGCTAATTAGGGTGCCTTGCTCAAGGGCACAACACATTTTTCACCTTGTCGGCTTGAGCCACACTGTACTGCAGCGGGTTGTGTGTGTGTGTGTGTGTGTGTGTTTCAGTTTCATGTTTTAATGTCACGCACACCTGTACAGTGAAATGCCTTTCTTGCCAGCTCTAACCCCAACAATACAGTAAACAATATCAATGTAGCACTATAAATAACAGAAGGTAGAACAGAAACAGAGAAATAGAAATAAGTGTGTGTCAGTGTCATGCGTGTGTCGTGCGTGTGTGCGTGTGTCGCGCGTGCGTGTGTCGTGTGTGCGTGTGTCGTGTGTGCGTGTGTCGTGTGTGCATTAGATGTTCCACTCACCTATAGGAGGTGTTGTCAGAGCAGGGTTGGTGTGCTCTCACCACTACGAACACGTGTTGGAAGTGAGAGCGTATGTTCTTGGGGGTGAAGGGTTGAGCCCCAGGCTCCTGGAAAACGATGGTCACTATGTCATTCCCTATGTGACGCTTCCTCAGGAGCTGGGAAATGTAGATAAATTGGTTAGAGAAAACAGCAAAGGAAAACGCTCAAGGTAAACATATGGACAACAAGATGGTAATTTTTTCAATATTCTATTTAGGAATGTGATAAATCTTTTTTGTTTGTTTATACTGCAATTAAATGGTAAGAAAAATGCATAAAAGTCCATGTGAATTCACAACATAGCTGCGCTGCTGCCAGCAACGGTTTTGGTCTCACAATGCGTCCCTGTCACATGGTTAAGCATTGTACCTGTACTACCATTACTGTACTACCATTACTGCACTACCATTACTGTACCTGTACTGCCATTACTGTACTACCACTACTGTACTACCACTACCGTACTACCATTACTGTACTACCATTACTGTACTACCATTACTGTACCTGTACTACCATTACTGTACTACCACTACTGTACTACCATTACTGTACCTGTACTACCATTACTGTACTACCATTACTGATCCTCAATTCCACCATGTCCTTTTGATTTAACTTCTTAAAGTATTGCCATACAAGACTTCGCTGCTGTCTCTTGCCATTTTCCATCTGTTAACGACGATGACGTAGTGGCAGAGAGTCCAAAATAATTGATTCCTCGACTCGTTGCGCGTCGACTTCCGGTGTCGACCTCCATTTCTTAGTGTTAAGATTAAATTTGTCTAGGAATCGACTCCTAAGAGTCTGTATTTTTGGAACGGAGGAGACTGATTAGTTACAAGAACACAAAACACTTGCCTCTTTCATAGCGAGACAGTGATAGATGGAGAGAGGGGAGGGGCACAGTATAGTAGGGCTGTCCCCAACAACAACAAAAATCTTTGTCGACCGAAAATCATCTGTTCAATCGATTGGCCAGAATGTTTAAACGTGTATTTTTCCATATATGTTTTAATAAAAATCAACTACATGCATTGAGCATGTCTGATGCTTAAAAGCTTACTGTTGGATGAAATAAGACATGTCTCAAGAGGGAGCCAGAGATCTAGATAAGCAGAAAAAGTACATAAAAAAAACCTGACCCCAAATGTTCTCCTCCCGCTTCTACTTGCTGTCACAGATCCTGCCATTACCCTCCTGAAGTTGCCGATAATAGGCTACACGAGGAGTCAGCAACCTTTCCTATGTGGAATGCCAATTTATCTTACCGATCTGCATGCCAGTTATGGTTTTTATGCGCACAACGGTATCTCGCAATTTCATGGCTTGTCATGTCCCGCAACTTCAGTAAAGCAGGACCTATCATCATTGAATAGGCCATGATATTGAGATTACTTCGCTCTGACACGGTCACACACAGTATCTGCTCATGTGCATGGGTTCGCTTCACGCTGTTCACAGGCTGGAAGTGAGGTCATCAAAACAGAGGAGAAGTATACAGTATAAATCGTAATAGCAGAGCAATGTTTTTGAAACAGTTTAAATGTATAAGAGTTATCCTTCCTATTGAGTTTTTATCTGAAATTGCAGTAAAAGGCAGGTACTTTGAAATTGATGCCGTAGCTTTAAGGGATTTTCAAAACACTAATTTATTCCAATGCAAAAAATGAGCAGGAATTCAACTGCTCAGTGAATTTTCAGTTGCAATTTGCTTCTTTTAAAAAAAAAAATGTATTGATTTGCATGATATTGTTGAAATGAAACATGGTTTGTTCTAAGGTGGGCCGAAAAGCAACATAGCTATTGTTTAGCTAACGTTCGCTGACGTTAGCATTCAGTTAACTAGCCAAGTAACTTAGCCTATTAATTTGCCAACTTTAGCTGCTGTTAGCTATGTGAGGATGCAGAGTGCAGACATTTTGTTTAGCTTGCTACCTAGCTCTATATAATATGACTGACACTGTATGATAATATTACTTTTATATTCGTATGAGAGCGGTAAATGTTCATTTTCGCTATGCTGAAGTTACTTGATGAAGCAAACGTTGTTAGCTTGATGTTAGCATGTTAGCTAGCAGCTGTTCCACTTGGCTGTGTTATTGTCTTGCTAAATTAATGAGTGTATGGATGAGAAAATAAACCATTTAAACGTCTGCACGCTTGTGAATTGTTGCATTAATTAAGAGTGTAATACATGAAGAGTTGCTTGATTATAAATTAATCATTTGCTACAGTGACATTTATGGCACTTTTAAGCTGCGAAGCAAGAACATCACCCGAGCCCTCTCTCAGCTCGTGTCATTCCCATTGCTAATGTGAATTTAAGAAGTTTATTTACATATTATGTAAATATACATTTTGTGCCGATAACTCTAATTCAATGCTCATCAATGGGAATAAGCCCTTAGTTGTTTTGGAAATTGACCCAATATGGGGTTTATTTTCGGCTACCTTTAAATTACACAACTTTCCCCAGATCTTCATAGCCTATCGTCTAGTTAGGAACATTATATGTTTTGTGATAACTGCACTGTGATTAAAATATTGTGGGGGAAAAAAAAAAAAAAAAATTCTAATCGCTTTTTTTTTCTCCTAATGTTAAAGTAAAATCCCAACCGAAAACAATCTTTTGGTATTTGTTTCATTAGTCCATTGGTGATATAGTCCCAAAATGCTTTGCATGTCAGCAATCAAATTTGACAAAATATATCATTTCCAAATACAGAAATACAGCCAGTATAATGCATTTTCCATCCTATGATGAAAATAGGACAGAACATTTTGAAGGATGATAAGATCAAAAGTCAGTAGCATTGTTTTAAAGGACTTGATCATTGAGTTTTCTACCTCTCCAGATAATTTATTTAATGAACAATTTTTTAAAGTTTGTTCTGATAGTCTTTGGTCTGTATAAAATCTCAACGTTGGTCAATAATAACTATCCATACCTGTTGTTTGTTGTTGGGTGTGTAGGGCAGCATGGTGGAGACATGGAACATCACCTCATAGTCCTTATAGGTGGTGTAGAGGGAGTGGGTCCCTGTGGAGTCAGCTAGAGGAGAGACAGACAGACATTAACTAACTAGGGGTTAGAAAGACAGACAGAGGGAATGGGTCCCTGTGGAGTCAGCTAGAGGAGAGACAGACAGAGGGAATGGGTCCCTGTGGAGTCAGCTAGAGGAGAGACAGACAGAGGGAATGGGTCCCTGTGGAGTCAGCTAAGAGAGATAACTAAGACGTTAGACAACACAAACAACAAGACTGGTTAGAAAGCATTTCTATGGCTCTGTAAGAGTCCTTTCCACCCAGATATGGATTACAAAACGGTTCTGAGTTCTCTATCCTCAACTCTCTTCCCATGTTTCCCTTAAAATACCCTCTCTCATTCTATCTCTGTCTGCCCAGTCAGACGTAGCTCCAACTGCCATCATCTCTCCGGGCCTGTATATAACAGCCTCATGTCTAGAGACATAACGTCTTCCCTGTGGCTCAGTTGGTAGAGCATGGTGTTTGCAACGCCAGGGTTGTGGGTTCGATTCCCACGGGGGGCCAGTTAAAAAAAAAAAAAAAACATGAAATGAAATGTATGAAATGTATGCATTCACTACTGTAAGTCGCTCTGTATAAGAGCGTCTGCTAAATGACAAAAATGTAAAATGTAGAGAAAGCCTGTCTGATTGTCTACAGTCGTGGCCAAAAGTTTTGAGAATGACACAAATATTAATTTTCACAAAGTCTGCTGCCTCAGTTATTATGATGGCAATTTGCATATACTCCAGAATGTTATGAAGAGTGTTCAGATTAATTGCAAAGTCCTTCTTTGCCATGCAAATGAACTGAATCCCCCCCAAAACATTTCCACTGCATTTTAGCCCTGCCACAAAAGGACCAGCTGACATCATGTCAGTGATTCTCTCGTTAACACAGGTGTGAGTGTTGACGAGGACAAGGCTGGAGATCACTCTGTCATGCTGATTGAGTTCGAATAACAGACTGGAAGCTTCAAAAGGAGGGTGGTGCTTGGAATCATTGTTCTTCCTCTGTTTACCATGGTTACCTGCAAGGAAACACGTGCCGTCATCATTGCTTTGCACAAAAAGGGCTTCACAGGCAAGGATATTGCTGCCAGTAAGATTGCACCTAAATCAACCATTTATCGGTTCATCAAGAACTTCAAGGAGAGCGGTTCAATTGTTGTGAAGAAGGCTTCAGAGCGCACAAGAAAGTACAGCAAGCG
The DNA here is from genome assembly GCF_965601325.2 of Salmo salar. Taxonomy (NCBI): domain Eukaryota; kingdom Metazoa; phylum Chordata; class Actinopteri; order Salmoniformes; family Salmonidae; genus Salmo; species Salmo salar. The sequence goes on from NC_138305.1 coordinate 27,299,330, forward strand.
CCAGGACCATCTCCTAAAGTTGATTCAACTGCGGGATCGGGGCACCACCAGTACAGAGCTTGCTCAGGAATCGCAGCAGGCAGGTGTGAGTGCATCTGCACGCACAATGAGGCGAAGACTTTTGGAGGATGGCCTGGTGTCAAGAAGGGCAGCAAAGAAGCCACTTCTCTCCAGGAAAAACATCAGGGACAGACTGATATTCTGCAATAGGTACAGGGATTGGACTGCTGAGGACTGGGTAAAGTAATTTTCTCTGATGAATCCCCTTTCTGATTGTTTGGGGCATCCGTAAAAAAGCTTGTCCAGAGAAGACAAGGTGAGCGCTACCATCAGTCCTGTGTCATGCCGACAGTAAAGCATCCTGAGACCATTCATATGTTGGGTTGCTTCTCAGCCAAGGGAGTGAGCTCACTCACAATTTTTCCTAAGAACACAGCCATGAATAAAGAATGGTACCAACACACCCTCCGAGAGCAACTTCTCCCAACCATCCAGGAACAGTTTGGTGACGAACAATGCCTTTTCCAGCATGATGGAGCACCTTGCCATAAGGCAAAAGTGATAACTAAGTGATATGGAAGAAAGAAAATCCATATTGTGATAAATTGCCTGAATTAATTAATAAATTGCGATAACGATAAATAGAATGATAAGTTTCTAACAGACATTTAAAAAAAAAAATAGTTTAAACTGCCACTAGGCTTGGGCAGTATATCGTATATATACACCTTATACCGAGGTATTAGTAAATAGCAACACGATGGTTTTTCAATACCGTCAATATCGTTTAAACTATTTAAAAAAAAGTTATTTAAATACATTTGAATATTTGTAGATACTTAAGTAAATACCTGCAGTCAACTTGTGCAATACGATCTTCATTTCACTGGTCACATTATTTTAAATTAGGAAGCTTACCTGCAGTACAAGCACACAATGACCAGAGACCAGAGCTTTGTGAGTCACTCACTGTTGTGCTAAATGCTCTGCAGTTGTCCATTTAGTTTGCTAATTTAGTAGCTAGTTATATAGCTAAGTGGTTAGCTTCTTGCAATCAAGCCCTTCTTTGTAACAGCAGAGAATCCCCTCCTGGATCAAGAGCCTTGTTGTCTAATATTTGTTTTGTGTATGCAGCAAACTGTGAGTAGCATTGTGAGTTACTTGTATAACTTTATGAGCTGGGATATCTGTCCTGAAAATAATTTGTCAGAGACTGTATAAAATGTTCACAATATGCCTATTAGCATTTTGCTAGCATTCGTTATAGGATTTTACATGTAGTTGTTAGCATTGCTAATCTGCGCATTACAGAGGCTCAGTGGGGTTGGAAAATAGCGCCTCTTGTGCCGGTATTACCTAATATTCCGGGATGGCACAAGGTCGGTATGAAGATATGAGTCTGGATACCCCCCCAAGTCTAACTTACTACTACTAGGTTGATGGTTGTAGCCATCAATTGCCCCATATTAGCATATTAGCAATGACTTCTTTCATTACAAAGTATCTCTACTTGCACATTCATCTTCTGCACATCTACCATTCCAGTGTTTAATTGCTATATTGTAATTACTTCGCCACCATGGCCTATTTATTACCTTACCTCCCTTATCCTACCTCATTTGCACTATATATATATATATATATATATATATATATATATATATATATATATATATATATATATATTTTTTTTTTTGTAATTATTTTTTTTCTACTGTATGTTTGTTTATTCTGTGTGTAACTCTGTTGTTGTTGTTGTATGTGTCCAACTGCTTTGCTTTATCTTGGCCAGGTCGCAGTTGTAAATGAGAACTTGTTGTCAACTAGCCTACCTGGTTAAATAAAGGTGAAATAAATCAAATTAAAAAAAAAAACTTGACATTTCTCTAGAATAGGCTACCTATCGTAATGAACGATATCAGGAAAATGCCTGCGATAAGTGATCAGTATGGTCGTGGGAATACTTTTTGGTTTATCGTCCCAGCTCTAGCATGTTGCCCTCTTCATATATAATGAAAGCAGTCAGTCCGTGTGAACGCCTGTTTAGTGTAGTAACGTACTCTTAGTGTCCAGCTGGGCTCGGTACTTGGTGAATCCCTTCAGTCGGACCCTCTCCCCCAGCAGCTGTAGGAACTCCTCCAGAGCAGGACCTGCTGAATCATTATTATACATATCCTCTTCACTGCTCTGTCCCGACGCACAGTACATCACCCCCACCTTCAACTGGAAACTCAACTACAGAGACAGAGAGAGAGACAGAGAGAGGGAGAGGAGAGAGAGAGAGACAGAGAGAGAGGGAGAGAGAGAGAGGGAGAGGGAGAGAGAGGGAGAGGGAGAGGGAGAAAGAGGAGGGGTAGAGAGAGAGGGAGAGAGAGACAGAGAGAGGGAGAGACAGAGCAAGAGAGACAGACAGAGAGACAGAGAGAGGGAGAGACAGAGCAAGAGAGACAGACAGAGAGACAGAGAGAGGGAGAGGGAGAGAACAAAGTATATGACAGTCCCTCTGTCTGAAAAGTGCTTCCTTTTCTCCTTCCTCCCCATCCCCGGAGCCACCACAGATCCAACAACCAGACAGATAAAAGCAAGCTTTCTCCCATCAACACAGAAACCGAGAGAGGGGAGGGTGTCTGTGTGTACTGCTGTCTCCTTACCCCCTGGTGTCTGTGTGTACTGTAGTGCTGTCTCCTTACCCCCTGGTGTCTGTGTGTACTGCTGTCTCCTTACCCCCTGGTGTCTGTGTGTACTGTAGTGCTGTCTCCTTACCCCCTGGTGTCTGTGTGTACTGTAGTGCTGTCTCCTTACCCCTTGGTGTCTGTGTGTACTGCTGTCTCCTTACCCCCTGGTGTCTGTGTGTACTGCTGTCTCCTTACCCCCTGGTGTCTGTGTGTACTGTAGTGCTGTCTCCTTACCCCCTGGTGTCTGTGTGTACTGTAGTGCTGTCTCCTTACCCCCTGGTGTCTCTGTGTACTGCTGTCTCCTTACCCCCTGGTGTCTGTGTGTACTGCTGTCTCCTTACCCCCTGGTGTCTGTGTGTACTGCTGTCTCCTTACCCCCTGGTGTCTGTGTGTACTGTAGTGCTGTCTCCTTACCCCCTGGTGTCTGTGTGTACTGTAGTGCTGTCTCCTTACCCCCTGGTGTCTGTGTGTACTGCTGTCTCCTTACCCCCTGGTGTCTGTGTGTACTGCTGTCTCCTTACCCCCTGGTGTCTGTGTGTACTGCTGTCTCCTTACCCCCTGGTGTCTGTGTGTACTGCTGTCTCCTTACCCCCTGGTGTCTGTGTGTACTGCTGTCTCCTTACCCCCTGGTGTCTGTGTGTACTGTAGTGCTGTCTCCTTACCCCCTGGTGTCTGTGTGTACTGCTGTCTCCTTACCCCCTGGTGTCTGTGTGTACTGCCTCCTTACCCCCTGGTGTCTATGTGTACTGTAGTGCTGTCTCCTTACCCCCTGGTGTCTGTGTGTACTGCTGTCTCCTTACCCCCTGGTGTCTGTGTGTACTGTAGTGCTGTCTCCTTACCCCCTGGTGTCTGTGTGTACTGTAGTGCTGTCTCCTTACCCCCTGGTGTCTGTGTGTACTGTAGTGCTGTCTCCTTACCCCCTGGTGTCTGTGTGTACTGCTGTCTCCTTACCCCCTGGTGTCTGTGTGTACTGCCTCCTTACCCCCTGTTCGTCCAGCTTCATCAGCTGCTCTGTGACTTTAGGTGTGTTGAGAGCCAGTCTAAGACAGTGGGCGTTCAGCTCTGGAACCAGGTAATCTAGCACCTCTTTGAGGGGTAAACCCCGCGCCAGGCCGTGCTTTGAGGTAGACGGCACCGCATCCTCCAGGATAGACCCACGCAGGGTGGTGAGCTAGAGGGAGGAAGAGGGGAAACGGGTATAGAAAGAGGAGAAGAGAACAGAGAAGGAATAGAAGAGAGACAAATTCATTATTAGATCAGCCAGAGGATGATAGTGGACTGTTCAGACCAATACCTATCCAATCTAATATCGCTCCCTATTCCCTTTAAAGTGCACTACTTATGGAACAAGGGTGCCACGTAGACAGAGCAGCTTCCTTCCAACGTCTTCCTCTCAACGCTTAACGCTTCATGGTCATCTGAGGTCAACAACAACGAGCGAATGAGAGAGAGGCGGCAGGGTAGCCTAGTGGTTAGAGCATTGGACTAGAAATCGAAAGGTTGCAAGTTTAAATCCCTGAGCTGACAAGGTACACATCTGTTGTTCTGCCCCTGAACAAGGCAGTTAACCCACTGTTCCTAGGCCGTCATTGAAAATAAGAATTTGTTCTGAACTGACTTGCCTAGTTAAATAAAGGTAAAATAAAAAAAATAAAAGCGCAAGAGAGAGACACCAGCGTGTGCGTGCGCGTGTATATGTGTGCGTGTGAGAGTGTGTGGCCTTGGCTTCTCCTCACTGTTCATTCGTTCACTTACAGTAGAGGCACTTAGGGCTAAAATTAACTTCCTGAGGGGAGAACACCATCTCAGGCTAAAGAAAACTTCAGCGGGAGGACAGTATGAATAATAGAATGACGGGGACCTTGACTTTATATTGAACAGTAAACACACAGAGTTATGTCCCCTGTGTGTGATTGTGTGTGTGTCACTGAGAGGTACTGTACAGTGTCATTGGGTGTTGAAAGGCAGTGACATTTGCAGGATATTATTATGTTTAATAAAATGTATTGTAGTGTACTGTAGCTTAGTAGTCCTTCTGACGTTCGGACTGTGACCTGTGGGTTAAATGAACTAACAGGGATGAACTTCAGCTGGTTGAGAGAACCCATACCAGCACTGGACTTAACCATTATCCTGTGATGCTGTCTCAACCCACACACACACACTCGCACACCTTCCAATAGCAGCGAGCAGAGTGAAGAGGAGAAGAGGGGTGGAGAGAATAGGAGAATAGGAGAAGAGGGGGCGGTATACAGGGAGCAGCTATTAGACCACTATTACTGTGTCTGTTTCTATGACTGTCACCTAACTGGGTACTAAGCTGTAACCACCTATTACTGTAAACCAGTTCTATAACTAACCACCTATTACTGTAAACAGGTTCTATAGCTGTAACCACCTATTTCTGTAAACAGGTTCTATAACTAACCACTTATTACTGTAAACCGGTTCTATAGCTGTAACCACCTATTACTGTAAACAGGTTCTATAACTAACCACCTATTACTGTAAACAGGTTCTATAGCTGTAACCACCTATTACTGTAAACCAGTTCTATAACTAACCACCTATTACTGTAAACAGGTTCTATAGCTGTAACCACCTATTACTGTAAACAGGTTCTATAACTAACCACCTATTACTGTAAACCGGTTCTATAGCTGTAACCACCTATTACTGTAAACCAGTTCTATAACTAACCACCTATTACTGTAAACCGGTTCTATAACTAACCACCTACTCCTGTAAACCGGTTCTATAGCTGTAACCACCTATTACTGTAAACAGGTTCTATAGCTGTAACCACCTATTACTGTAAACAGGTTCTATAGCTGTAACCACCTACTCCTGTAAACAGGTTTTATAGCTGTAACCACCTACTCCTGTAAACAGGTTCTATAGCTGTAACCACCTATTACTGTAAACAGGTTCTATAGCTGTAACCACCTACTCCTGTAAACAGGTTCTATAGCTGTAACCACCTATTACTGTAAACAGGTTCTATAGCTGTAACCACCTACTCCTGTAAACCGGTTCTATAGCTGTAACCACCAAGGGAATTGGAGTTTCCTTCATTAAACAGTCCAAAATCACATTACACAATTTCACAAACAGTTCCATCCTTATTTATTCATTTTATACAACCATTTAGATGTAAGACTCATACCTGAGACGCTTCTATAAACATGATTATGGTAATGTGGCCGTATTGTCTCTCATGAGTTTCACAAAATTGTACCAAACGGACCAGTTCATAGCTGGATTCTTCACCAATCTTTTATACCTTCTCCAGAACATAAATGTCGTTCAGTTCTCCAGTTCTGTGAGGTGCAAGAACTCCTTTGTTCTCTCTATACTGGGGCCATGAGGAGAGGGTCTCCTCGTAGGAATTTACGATCGCTCTTACAGAGCCTGGTGTCAGAAGTATAGAAGTCGGGGGATGGTGCTCGCAGTGTCCAAAGAGGGCAACGTCATGACATAGGCTACAAGTGAAGACAGACACATCGGGGTAGTAACTGAGCGCGTCCTTATCCAATTCTGAGGTGAATATTGAGGATATTGATGAACTGTCCACATTAACTTTTCGTATGCCAGCAACAGGAGCAGGCCTTACGAACAGCAAAAGCACTAGCCTATGTCAATCTACTATCCTCCATAGTACAAAAGTTGACCTATTGCATTCTGTGAGAGAAATAAAATATTCCAAACAGACTTGGACAGATTTATACATCCACTAGCATCCCAAAAACTTTTTTTTACGCAATAAGGCTTATGCAACAGATTAGAACGTTTAGCTTAAAATGTTGGTAAACTATTAGGCTATTTCTTCACATTATAAACACAGCAATGCGCACACAGCAGTAGGCTATAAGCGCAAATGTTCCATTAGCGGAAAACACCATTATCAGAAGTGACAGCAAATGCAATTATGCATGTAATGCTTTTTTATAAAGGTGCATTTTTTATGGGGAAAATTATCTTCCCCAAACTAGAAACTCACGTGCTGCTTACGTATGTAGTTAGGCTCTACTCCCCTTGTAAAGCAGATTATTTAGCCACTTTAGTTGTGATACAAATGGTATCAAAACATATATGCCTATGGGCTAGGCTACATGAGGTGGGCGACTATGATTAGATAAAGTCGCAAAAAAAAAAAGAGGCATTGTTTCTTGCCTTACACTGGGCGTCATTCACAAGTGATGGGCTAATATTGTCACCCATCAGACTTAAAACTGTCTTTGATTTGTTTAACACTCTTTTGGGGTTACTACATGATTCCATATGTGTTATTTGTAGAATATTTGTAGAATACAATGTAGAATAAAGAAAAACCCTTAAATGAGTAGGTGTGTCCAAAGTTTTGACTGGTACTGTATGTCTGATTTTTGGGGGGATTTAGAATGGACTATTATCAGGCACCTGTATCGAAATCGGGTCAGCAGGGAAAAAAATATATGTTATCTGTACACTTAAATAGCGAATGGAGGACGATTTCACAGTGGTTCATTTTCATGCCAGCCAGGTAGACTATACTCCTATACTCGTCGTAAATATAAGCAATGTGATTAATATTAGGAAAATTCTGAAAATAAATATAGTGGGCCTAGCCTATAGAAAGCTGATGGGATCCTCCTCTTTTTATTAGTGGCCATCACTCTGCTTTCTCCCGCAAATGCATAGCCTATAGAAATGTTGCGCAACATGAGTTCATGGGGTCTGACGAAGTGTTTAATTAGACTTTTGATTACATTTGCATTGATGTCAGAGTGATTAGAGGGACAGTAGAGTGCTGAGTACCAGGCAGTTAAGCACGTTTGGTAGACTACTAATGACCATCAGCAGCATCAGAGCTTGGAGAAGCCTAGTTACCATGACTAAACGTCACATGGAATTTGACTGCCTTCATGACACGTGACCGCCGGTGTGGCAGTAATAGTCACCCTCACACCCATACTCCGGTCGATGCTTGGCATTGGGCATGGTGATCTTAGGCTGCTCGGCCATGGAAACCCATTTCATGAAGCTCCCGAAGAAGTTGTTGTGCTGACATTGCAAAGGGTGTGGCTGAAATAGCCGAATCCACTTATTTGAAGGGGTGTCCAAATAGTGTAATTCCATTTTGACATTATGGGGAATTGTGTGTAGGCCAGTGACAAAATCTAAATTTAATCCATGCTATAACAACAAAATGTGGAATAAGTCAAGGGGTATGAATACTTTCTGAAGTCACTGTATGTACATACAGGTAGGGGTAAAGTGACTAGGCAACAGGATATATAATAAACATACAGGTAGAGGGAAAGTAACTAGGCAACAGGATAGATAAACATACAGGTAGGGGATAAAGTAACTAGGCAACAGGATAGATAATAAACATACAGGTAGGGGATAAAGTAACTAGGCAACAGGATAGATAATAAACATAAAGGTAGGGGATAAAGTAACTAGGCAACAGGATAGATAATAAACATACAGGTAGGGGGTAAAGTAACTAGGCAACAGGATAGATAATAAACATACAGGTAGGGGTAAAGTAACTAGGCAACAGGATAGATAATAAACATACAGGTAGGGGGTAAAGTAACTAGGCAACAGGATAGATAATAAACATACAGGTAGGGGTAAAGTAACTAGGCAACAGGATTGATAATAAACAGTGGCAACAGCGGATGTGGATGAGTCAAAAAAAAGTTAGTGCAAAGTGGGTCAATGGAAAAATTTGGCAGGGAGCTTGGCCCCAGTGATGCACTGGGCCATACGCACTACCCTCTGCAGCGCCTTGCGGTCGGCATACCAAGCGGTGATGCAGCTAGTCAAGATGCTCTCAATGGTGCAGCTGTTGAACTTTGAGGATCTGAGGGCCCATGCCAAATCTTTTCAGACTCCTGAGGGGGAAGAGGGGCTCCCGAGTGGCGCAGTGGTCTAAGACACTGCATCTCAGTGCAAGAGGCGTCACTACAGTACCTGGTTCGAATCCAGGCTGTATCATAAATGTTAAGTAAAAATTACAAATATAAGTGGCATTGTTGTGCCTTCCTCACTAATTCTTTAGTGATGTGGACATCGAGGAACTTGAAGCTCTCGACCAGCTCCACTACAGCCACGTCAATGTGGATGGTGGCATGCTCGACCTTCCGTTTCCTGTAGTTCACAATCAACTCCTTTGTCTTTACGTTGAAGGAGAGGTTGTTGTAGTCAGTGATTAGGCCTACCACCACCGTGTGAGAGTTGTGATCAGCTTGGAGGGCACTATGGTGTTGAACGCTGAGCTGTAGTCAATGAACAGCATTCTCACATAGGTGTTCCTCTTGTCCAGGTGGGAGAGGGCAGTGTGGATCTGTTGGGGCGGTGAATTGGACTGTGTCCATGGTGTTCTGGGATGATGGTGTTAATGTGAGCCATGACCAGCCTTTCAAACCATTTCATGGCTACAGATTTGAGTGCTTTAGACAGGTTACCTTGGCGTTCTTGGGGACAGGGACTATGGTGGTCTGCTTGAAACATGTAGGTATTACAAACAGGGTCAGGGAGAGGTTGAAAATGTCAGTGAAGACACTTGCCACATTCTCTGAGTACACGTCCTGGTAATTCATCTGGCCCTGCGGCCTTGTGAATGTTGACCTGTTTAAAAGGTCTTACTTACATCGGCTATGGAAAAGCTGGGATGAAGGGGGTTGTGGGAAATAGAGGAGGAGAGGGAAAGGCAGAAGGCGATCAGGGTTAGAAGAGTGGGAGAGAAGGGAAGAAGAGCTATATATATATCAGGGTTAGAAGAGCCATATATATCAGGGTTAGAAGAGTGGGAGACAAGGGAAGAAGAGACATATATATCAGGGTTAGAAGAGCGGGAAAGAAGGGAAGAAGAGTCATATATATCAGGGTTAGAAGAGTGGGAGACAAGGGAAGAAGAGACATATATATCAGGGTTAGAAGAGTGGGAGACAAGGGAAGAAGAGCCATATATATCAGGGTTAGAAGAGCGGGAAAGAAGGGAAGAAGAGCTATATATATATCAGGGTTAGAAGAGCCATATATATCAGGGTTAGAAGAGTGGGAGAGAAGGGAAGAAGAGTCATATATATCAGGGTTAGAAGAGTGGGAGAGAAGGGAAGAAGAGCCATATATATCAGGGTTAGAAGAGTGGGAGAGAAGGGAAGAAGAGCCATATATATCAGGGTTAGAAGAGCGGGAAAGAAGGGAAGAAGAGCCATATATATCAGGGTTGGGGTCAATTAAAATTGAAAGCCAGTCAATTCAGGAAGCAAACTGAAATTCCAACACAAAAATTGAAAAAAGGGCCATCTCTTTTCAATGACGTTGAGAAGCCATTTGTGTGAAAAGTTTATCAATTTTTAAATTCAAATCACTTCCTGAATTGACTGACTTCAATTGAAATGAACCCCAACCCTGATAGGATATATAGCTATTTACCTCGCTGGTTCTGAAGATAACTCTGTAGTTGTACTGCTGTCCATGCTCCTTGTGTTCTTCTAGCTTCTCTCTCCTCAAACTCACTGCTACTGGACCCAGAGTCTCATCTACACCCAGGTAGTTCCAATGCTCTGGACGAGAGAGCGAGCGAGCGAGAGAGAGGACGGGACAAGGTGAAAGAGGGAGAAGAGAGAAAGTCAGATTTTTTTTCCCAAGGCATACCAGACATTCATATCTACTCTACCTTAGCAATGCATGAATAGAGACCGCTATAATCTCACTTCTCAGGTAGAAGTAGTTGCTGTAGTAACAGTAGGACCCCAGACCTCTCCTCTTCCTCCCTCTCAGATACACAGTTCAAGTCAGAAGTTTACATACAACATAGGTTGGAGTCATTAAAACTCGTTTTTCAACCACTCCACAAATGTCTTGTTAACAAACTATAGTTTTGGCAAGGCGGTTAGGACATCTACTTTGTGCATGACACAAATCATTTTTCCAACAATTGTTTACAGACAGATTATTTCACTTATAATTCACTGTATCACAATTCCAGTGGGTCAGAAGTTTACACAGACTAAGTTGACTGCCTTTAAACAGCTTGGAAAATTCCAGAAAACTATGTCATGGCTTTAGAAGCTTCTGATAAGCTAATTGACATCATTTGAGTCAATTGGAGGTGTACCTGTGGATGTATTTCAAGGCCTACCTTCAAACTCAGTGCCTCTTTGTTTGACCTCATGGAAAAATCAAAAGAAATCAGCCAAGACCTCAGAAAAAAAATTGTAGAGCTCCAGAAGTCTGGTTCATCCTTGGGAGCAATTTCCAAACGCCTGAAGGTACCACGTTCATCTGAATAAACAATAGTACGCAAGTATAAACACCATGGGACCACGCAGCCGTCATACCGCTCAGGAAGGAGACGCGTTCTGTCTCATAGAGATGAAATCAAATCAATCCCAGAACAACAGCAAAGGACCTTGGGAAGATGCTGGAGGAAACAGGTACAAAAGTATCTATTGCCACAGTAAAACGAATCCTATATCGACATAACCTGAAAGGCTGCTCAGCAAGGAAGAAGCCACTGCTCCAAAACCGACATAAAAAAGCCAGACTACGGTTTGCAACTGCACATGGGGACAAAGATCGTACTTTTTGGAGAAAAATCCTCTGGTCTGATGAAACAAAAATAGAACTGTTTGGCCATAATGACCATCATTATGTTTGGAGGAAATAGGGTGAGGCTTGCAAGCCAAAGAACACCATCCCAACCGTGAAGCACGGGGGTGGCAGCATCATGTTCTGGGGTGCTTTTCTGCAGGAGGTACTGGTACACTTCACAAAATAGATGGCATCATGATGAGGGAAAATTATGTGGATATATTGAAGCAACATCTCAAAACATCAGTCAGGAAGTTAAAGCTTGGTCGCAAATGGGTCTTCCAAATGGACAATGACCCCAAGCATACTTCCGAAGTTGTGGCAAAATGGCTTAAGGACAACAAAGTCAAGGTATTGGAGTGGCCATCACAAAGCCCTGACCTCAGTGCTATAGAAAATTTGGCCCATTCCTCCTCTGTCAGGAGGAATGGGCCAAAATTCACCCAAATTATTGTGGGAAGCTTGTCGAAGGCTACCCGAAATGTTTGACCCAAGTTAAACAATTTAAAGGCAATGCTACCAAATACTAATTGAGTGTATGTAAACTTCAGAACCACTGGGAATGTGATGAAAGAAATAAAAGATTCTCTCTACTATTATTCTGACATTACACATTCTTAAAATAAAGTGGTGATCCTAACTGACCTAAGACAGGGAATTTTTACTTGGATTAAATGTCAGGAATTGTGAAAAACTGAGTTTAAATGTGTTGAAGAAGAAGAAAGAAGGAGAAGGAGAAGAAGAAGAAGCCCCAGACCCCCTCCCCCCCTAGATAGAAGTATTTCCTGTAGTAGTGGTAGTAGACTCACAGACCTCTCCCTCCCTCTCACCTCTCAGATAGAAGTATTTCCTGTAGTGGTAGTAGGCCCCCAGACCTCTCCCTCCCTCTCACCTCTCAGATAGAAGTATTTCCTGTAGTAATAAGACCCCAGGTCGCAGTGCTCCACAGATCGTTTGGCCCTATCAGCATGCTGTCCCTGTCCGTCTTTAGGGGCCTCCAGCACCGACACCCCGGCGTTGGTGAAGTGGGGGAGAGAGGTCTCCAGGGGCCCCTCCTCTGAGCCACTTCCCCCCCCAGAGCCACTGGAGCTGCCCCCACTGCCAATACTACCCTGCTGAGAAGGGGGAAAAGAGTAATGTTACTATGGAGGCATTGAGGGGGAAGGAGTACCGTAACTACGGAGGTATTGAGGGGGAAGGAGTACCATAACTACGGAGGTATTGAGGGGGAAGGAGTACCGTTACTAAGGAGGTATTGAGGGGGAAGGAGTACAGTAACTACGGAGGTATTGAGGGGGAAGGAGTACCGTAACTACGGAGGTATTGAGGGGGAAGGAGTACCGTAACTACGGAGGTATTGAGGGGGAAGGAGTACCGTAACTACGGAGGTATTGAGGGGGAAGGAGTACCGTAACTACGGAGGTATTGAGGGGGAAGGAGTACCGTAACTACGGAGGTATTGAGGGGGAAGGAGTACCATTACTATGGAGGTATTGAGGGGGAAGGAGTACCATTACTACGGAGGTATTGAGGGGGAAGGAGTACCGTAACTACGGAGGTATTGAGGGGGAAGGAGTACCGTAACTACGGAGGTATTGAGGGGGAAGGAGTACCGTAACTACGGAGGTATTGAGGGGGAAGGAGTACCGTAACTACGGAGGTATTGAGGGGGAAGGAGTACCGTAACTACGGAGGTATTGAGGGGGAAGGAGTACCGTAACTACGGAGGTATTGAGGGGGAAGGAGTACCGTAACTACGGAGGTATTGAGGGGGAAGGAGTACCGTAACTACGGAGGTATTGAGGGGGAAGGAGTACCGTAACTACGGAGGTATTGAGGGGGAAGGAGTACCGTAACTACGGAGGTATTGAGGGGGAAGGAGTACCGTAACTATGGAGGTATTGAGGGGGAAGGAGTACCGTAACTATGGAGGTATTGAGGGGGAAGGAGTACCGTAACTATGGAGGTATTGAGGGGGAAGGAGTACCGTAACTATGGAGGTATTGAGGGGGAAGGAGTACCGTAACTATGGAGGTATTGAGGGGGAAGGAGTACCGTTACTATGGAGGTATTGAGGGGGAAGGAGTACCGTTACTATGGAGGTATTGAGGGGGAAGGAGTACCGTTACTATGGAGGTATTGAGGGGGAAGGAGTACCGTTACTATGGAGGTATTGAGGGGGAAGGAGTACCGTTACTATGGAGGTATTGAGGGGGAAGGAGTACCGTTACTATGGAGGTATTGAGGGGGAAGGAGTACCGTTACTTTGGAGGTATTGAGGGGGAAGGAGTACCGTAACTATGGAGGTATTGAGGGGGAAGGAGTACCGTTACTATGGAGGTATTGAGGGGGAAGGAGTACCGTTACTATGGAGGTATTGAGGGGGAAGGAGTAATGTTACTATGGAGGTATTGAGGGGGGGAAAGGCGTGATTTTATGACATGTTTGAAAGATGAACTGTCTGATATCACATTTGAACTATCGTTGATATTGGAAATAGGTCATGGAAATGTGTAAGGGTATAGCGCGAGTCAGTGTACACATTCATTGGCCAGTTTATTAGTTAAACACATCTAGTACTGGGTTGGACCTCCCTTTTCCCTCCAGAACAGCCTGAATTCTTTGGGCCATGGAAACTTTGCTCAAATGGTATCAAGGGACCTAACGTTTTCCAGGAAAATATTGCCCACACCGTTACACCGCTGCCAGCAGCCTGTACTGTTGACACCAGGCAGGATGGGGTCATGGACTCACTCTGTCATCAGCATGAAGCAACAGGAACTGGGATTCGTCGGACAAGGCAATGTTTTTCCAGTCCTCAATTGTCCAGTGTTGATGATCACGGGCCCACTGGAGCTGCTTCATCTGGGTTTTAGCTGATAGGAGTGGAACCCTGTGTGGTCGTCTGCTGCAATCGCCCATCTGTGACGAGGACCGATGAGTTGTACGTTCTGAGATGCCGTTCTGCTCACCACTGCTGTACTGCTCCGTTATTTGTCTGCTTGTTTCCCACCTGTTAGCTCGCACGATTCTTGCCATTCTCCTTCGATGTCTCTCATCAACAAACTGTTTACACCCACAGGACTGCCGCTGACTGGATGTTTTTTGTTTGTTGCACCATTTCTCTGTAACCCTAGACATTGCTGGGTGTGAAAAGCCCGGGAGACCGGACGTTTCTGAGATACTGGAACCAGCATGCCTGGCGCCGACAATCATAGCATTCTCAAAGTCGGTTAGGTCACTCGTTTTTCTAACACTCAATAGAACAGTAACTGAATGTCTCGATGCCGGTCTGCCTGCTTTATATAGCAAGCCACAGCCACATGACTCACTGCCTGTAGGAGCAAACCATTTTTGTGAATGAGGTGGTGTACCTAATAAACTGGCCCACAGTGTATATATTATGCATGTATGTGTGTGTAGTAGGGTTGTAATGATGTTAGTACGCGACTCTAGGCAGTAAGGTAGGAAAGGAAAGAAAATATGAAGGGGCCATCATGTCTTGAGGAAAACCGTCATAATGTCGGACACATCAACCTTATGTTATCACCCAGTTATCACCCAGACACCACCCAGTTATCACCCAGTTATCACCCAGACACCACCCAGTTATCACCCAGACACCACCCAGTTATCACCCAGTTATTACCCAGACACCACCCAGACACCACCCAGTTATCACCCAGACACCACCCAGACACCACCCAGTTATCACCCAGTTATCACCCAGACACAACTAATTATATTGCATGCGACAGCACAACATATTTGGCGTAAAGTACGTTTTTTTGAAGGACCATATAGTTTCGTCAGCTATGTGTGTGTTTCTTTGTCAAGGAAAAACTGGTGGTATGACAACACTAGGTGTGTAGTGTGTGTGTCTTGTTGTATGTATTTGTGTGTTTAGTGTGTTTAGTGTGTGTGTGTGTGTGTGTGTGTGTGTGTGTGTGTGTGTGTGTGTGTGTATATAACGTGTCCTCCTACCCGTTTAGAGAGGCCAATGTTCCTCTCTCCCTCTCCTCCCAGTTCATTCCTGAAACAAGGGCAGTTCAGCACCAGATCGTTGCTCTTCTCATCACCAGGGTCTAGGGCAGGGTTAGTGGTGTGAGTCCCACCCTGTCCCGCGCCCGCCTCCTTCCCACTCAGCTCCTCCTGGGACCCGCACGGAGACCCGCCCCCGCCGCATACCCCACTCTGATTGGACGAGAGCGAGGAAGTGGCGGAGGCCGAGGCAGCGGCCGCAGCGGAGGCGCCCGTGGTGGTGTTCTTGCGTTTCCCGCCGGACTGTCGACCCTGGATGGCCTCGTTGAGGTCGAAGAGGATACTCTGCACGTCAAAGTGAGCAAAGCCTTTCTGACAAGACCAGGGTTTTGGAGGGGGGCCGATGACGTCCTCCCGCCCCCCATCCTCCACGTCAGACCCAGCCCGGGACGAGTCACCCTCGGCCTTGACGCTGCGGAGCTTCCTGAAGATGGATTCCCCTCCAGTCTCCGACTGGAATCAGATAAGATCATGACTTTATTATCCCCATAGGGAAATGTTGTTTGCATCACTGTGCATATATTAAAAACATTAAACAATGTATGGATAAAAACAATTATTGATGAAATGTACAGACTCATAATACATTTAAAAAAACGTATTAAACATAGACATGACAATTGTGACCTGTTTCAAGAAGCTAGGCAGTCTAGCAGGAGAAGCGTTAACATTTGCTTTTGGCAGAAATGTCTTCTGGAATGTGAACTTTCATGTGCATTAATAACAAAAGTGTATGCCATCTTTAAATACGAATAAAATGGTTAAAAATTACGAGTCTAGTTGGTTTAGCCACGGAAAAATACAGGAACCTTTCTCGCTAGCGCTGATTGGTTAAGATAATGGATGGGCTGGACATGCCGAGAGATGAGTTCTGATTGGTCTGCCATGTAGCAGGCTTCTGTCTATAACATGAGCTGCTCAGTATGTGTAGATAATCCTTGCTACTGCGGCTTTTTTTGAAAGATATCATGAAGAACTGAAAAAGTGTTGCTACTGCTCTCAACATTGCCGCCCTGAAGTTAACAGGAACTATAGACAAAGATCAGTGGGAAAAAGTTGTGATGGACTACTTTCTGGAGGACGATGAAAAGGAATAAGACAGTGAGGAAATTCCTGATTTAGGAAAAAATATTTTCATTGAACCAGACATTGTAGACTTCTGATGACAGTGATGGGGAAGAAATGTGATCAACAGTGTTGTTGTCACAGAAGAAGTTGACCGAGATTTGAAATCAGTCGAATGCCTGGTGGAAGCAGAGAGATGATTGCCAAATGTGGAGAGTCAAAAATAGAACACAGAAGGCTGTTTTATAAACACCTGTCTCTGGATTACATCTTTAAACTAGGGGCAACCATGGCATCCACGACCGAGGGAGAAAAGCATTCATCCATGTAAACGGATAAGAGTCTAGCTACATTTTCAGATATTATACGTTTCTAATTCTGTCAGAAAGTCATTTTCATTTCAAGTTTAAGGATACTGTTAGCTAGCTAGCTAACATTGAACCTAGTTGGTTAGCTGTAGCTACCGGCAGGGTGCATGGTAGTATGAGTTGGGATTATGGGTCCTTGTTTAGCTAGCTAGCTATGTCAAACACTATGCAAGTAACAATTTCACTGTACCGTTTACACCTTCTGTATCATGTGTATGTGACAAATAAACTCTGATTTTGTTTTATGTAATGTGAAGAACATGATCTGCACCAAAGTCAGATTAGGATATAGGCCAAGGACTAGATAGTGTATTTTTACTACTGCTTTCACCACTTTTAGTCTTAATCTTTGGTTGTTTACTACACCACCTTACTCCCTCTGTTTAGCACATGGCCTCACTTGTGAATCCTTAAAGAGATAGGTGTGGCTAAAAGCTTAAGAGGGTGTGAATGATGTTAAATAGGTGTAGACAAAAATCTCTCTCCAGTAGGTGTACCAAAAAACTCAAGGGCCATTTTCTTAAATGTGGGATTACAAATGTATCAATTTACAAAGCTGAATTACTTTCCCATAGTTCCTCAACTGCAGTGTACGATATACAATTTTCTAGTTCTGAGTCTCTACTTTTTTTCCAATGTAAAAAACACAATTTCAAATTTTGCTACATAGAACCGAATCGAGGTGGTGGGTCAGAATTACAGACAAGATAAATACAAATCATTCAATAGCTGGCTAATGTTTTTGTTTAAATGATGCATCTGGACACAGACCCATCTTTTTGTTTAATATGGTTGCTGGTTCCTGATCTGAGAACACCGTTTGAGGAGTCACCTGAAGTTTGAGAGGAATGGGAGATGCAGTAGAGGAATGCAGTGTTGAGGCATAGGGTTCGTAATGAGCACGACTGATTACTACTCTGAACTGTGAGTGGTGAGCTTTCTGGCGACCAGAGCTGATGAAGGCATCACACAAGTCGGTGCCATACATTTTGAAGCAGAAGTCAAGTGGTTACGCAAGTCAGGCTGGTTCCAAGATCAAACCACGTGCTGTTCCTCTTCATCTTTGGAGGATTCATGCATTCAAAGACTTGGCCACTATTGGTTGACCTAGCTAGCTATAGTTAGCTAGGTCAACCAATACATCATGAGTAGCCTAGCAATAGCTAGCTAGGTCAACCAATACATCATCATGAGTAGCCTAGCAATAGCTAGCTAGATCAACCAATACATCATCATGAGTAGCCTAGCTATAGCTAGCTAGGTCAACCAATACATCATCATGAGTAGCCTAGCAATAGCTAGCTAGGTCAACCAATACATCATCATGAGAAGCCTAGATATAGCTAGGCTACTGATGATGTTGTATTGGTTGACCTAGCCAACTATAGCTAGGCTACTCATGATGATGTATTGCTTGTTTTTTGCTTTTGAAGCACTTTGAGATTTGTTTCTGTTATCAAAAGGGCTATATAAGTTTAATAAATCATTATTATTATTAATATTAATGAGATAGTAAAAAGTGCAGTTCATGTACTCTACCTTGGACCTCCTCTTCAGATGTTTCTCTCTTTCCTTCAGGCGACTGGCGGGGCTACCTCTGGTAGGACCCTGGGGTCCATCAGGTAGATCCAGGGCAGCCTGTTTGTGCGGGGCCACCGTCAGCAGCTCACCAAGTCTGTCCGGCGCCGGGCTGCGTTGATCAGGAGCCTCCTGGGACGTATAGCCCTTGAATGAATGAAGTTTATTTGACACATTTAAAATACATACAATAAGTGTATTCAACATCCTCTGGAATTCTTTGTACATTTTTTTGTGTTCTTTTTTTAACTATACTAATTGTTTTACATCAATCATTAAAATACCTTGAGCATATCAAAGAAGCTCTCCCCTGAGCCTGCATGTTTGTCTATGGAGGAGGTGCTTCCGTACTCTCGGTGCATGGGCGTCCAGCCGGAGAAGGACCAGCCCTCGCCCCCGTCACCCTCCAGCTCAGAGATAGTGATGTCACTGTTGGAGCGCTGGCGGATACGCCTCATGCCTTTGCGCGGCGAGCCCTGGTAGCCGTCTGGCGACAGGTAGCGGTTGTCTTTGCTGTGATGTCTGCTGTGGTGCATCTTGCTCTTCAGGGTGTTGTGGATGTTCCGGAGCATCGAGGAGTCCTGAGGGCTGATCAGGTGGCCCAGTTTAGCTGACAGGTTGCTATGGGCCGTGGTCGCCGAGCCTGAACCCGAGCTCCGTTCTCTTTCTCCGCTCCCGGCCGACCCGCGTTCCCCGGCCGACCCGCGTTCCCCGGCCGACCCGCGTTCCCCGGCCGACCCGCCTGACCCACATTCTCCGCCACCTGAAGATGACATGGTGGAACTCGGGGAGTCCGTATCTACGGTGATGTGCCACACCCCGCCCGTTCCATCCCGTTTGGGGGGCCAGTCCGCCACGCGGGCCCTGACCCCCATCTTGGGAACCCCCGGGGTGGAGGAGGAAGAGGAGCCGGATGAGGAAGAGGAGGTGAGGTGGGTGCTCTCGGAGCGAGGTGGGGGGGCGCCACCGTTGGGGAGGCGCAAGCGACGGGTGTAGAATTCATCAGAGGCAGGTACCGAGCCGCCCACCGAACGCTCCGTCTGAGACCGCTTCAGACTGGTCATGGTGGGGTAAGGTTAGGGGGTAAGGTGGGGTAAGGGAGAGCTCAGCAGTAGAGATGGAGCATTATGCCCAGGGACAGGAGAGGATAGAGAGCCTCACAGAGCATGGGTGGACTGGAGGAGGGAGAGAGAAAGGGAGGCCAGACAGAAGGTTGTTGCTAGTGTTGGTCCTCCTCAGGTCTGTATGCTGCGTCGGTCTCTGGTGAACTCTGCAGGAGAGAGAGGAAGAGGAGAGAGAGAGGAAGAAGAGGAGAGAGAGGAAGAGAAGAAAAGAGGAAGAGGAGAGCGAGGAGAGAAAGAGGAGAGGAAGAAAGAGAGGAAGAGGGTTAGATGATGGGTTAGGCCTCCATGTCAGAGAGGCCTTTGGCATGGCTATAACAACTGAAGTTGTTTTAAATCAAGCAGAAGAAACACATAGCTCAGACTCTCACTCTTCACTAACTGGCTGACGACGCGGCAGTTGGCAGCGTGGTAGGCACAGCTTTTCCCATTTAATCAATCATAAAATGTAGGATTAGCTGATAACTGCGAAACAAACATTCTGGATAATATAGAGAACCTTGAATGATTTATTGATCAGCATTTTGATATGCTCGAAAAAGAATCAGATAAATCGAAGCGAACAAGAAGAGGACATCTCCTCGAGCGAAACTGCCGTCAAATTGTAAATGTAATAATTGGAGGGGGACATTTCTATAACTACGTCTCCAGAATATAGAGCACTGCTTACAAGCATGAGAGAACAGTTAAAACAACTGGATCTATTGCCTGGGCTACTGGGGGAGGTTGAGGCATTAAAAACAGGAATGGATTACAGTAACAAAATGGAAGAAATTCGAGCGGAAAATAAGATATTGAAAAAGTACCGTGGACTCCCTAAAAGACACTACAGAGATGCTATGGTATGATAATAAAACAATGAAAGCAGAATTACTTGATATAAAGTGCAGAAGTATGAAGAATAATATTGTTATAATAGGAATAAAGGAGGATGAAAACAGTCAACGGAGGGGGAAAAAAAAAAATCTAGGTTTTCATGAAACGTAATCTCAAAATGACGGACGAACAGGTGTAAACAATTGATCTTCAAAGAGCTCACCATTTCGGTGGCAGAGGGGAGAGAAGGTAGCTAGTAGTAGTAGCTAGGCTAACTCAGTACAAAAATGAAGATTAACTTGCTACAACAGGACTGGGAGCTGAAGGAAAACAGAAATGTGTGTGGGTGGTTGGTTGGCTTACTCGCTCTAGACTGTCAGTACTGCATGTCTTTGCAATCGTGTCATGGCTGTGTCGGGGTCGATTGTAGGTTAAACGTATGTATCCCTATATGGGTAGTGTGAGGCCTAAGACACGTTTTTACTGGCAGGACATAATGAGGACTACATAGCTCTCTGCTGATAGGAATATAACAGGATATAATGAGGACTACATGTATCTCTGCTGATAGGAATATAACAGGACATAATGAGGACTACATGTCTCTCTGCAATTAGGAATATAACAGGACATAATGAGGACTACATAACGCCCTGCTGATAGGAATATAACAGGACATAATGAGGACTACATGTCTCTCTGCTGATAGGAATATAACAGGATATGAGGACTACATGTCTCTGCCGATAGGAATATAACAGGACATAATGAGGAACTACATAACGCCCTGCTGATAGGAATATAACAGGACATAATGAGGACTACATGTCTCTCTGCTGATAGGAATATAACAGGACATAATGAGGACTACATGTCTCTCTGCTGATAGGAATATAACAGGACATAATGAGGACTACATGTCTCTGCTGATAGGAATATAACAGGACATAATGAGGAACTAGATGTCTCTGCTGATAGGAATATAACAGTATACAATGAGGACTACATGTCTCTCTGCTGTGCTGGGAAAAGTACCCAATTGTCATACTTGAGTAAAAGTAAAGATACCCAGTAAAATACTAAAGTAAAAGTATTTGGTTTTAAATATACTTAAGAATCAAAAGTAAATGTAATTGATAAAATGTACTTAAGTATCACAAGTAGAAATACATTTCAAATTCCTCAAACCAGATTACATAATTTTCTAGTTTTTTTTATTTTAATTACGGATAACCAGGGTACACTCCAACACTCAGACATCATTTACAAACAAAGCATGTGTGTTTAGTGAGTCCTCCAGATCAGAGGCAGTAGGGATGACCAGGGATGTTCTCTGTTTAGTGAGTCCTCCAGATCAGAGGCAGTAGGGATGACCAGGGATGTTCTCTGTTTAGTGAGTCCTCCAGATCAGAGGCAGTAGGGATGACCAGGGATGTTCTCTGTTTAGTGAGTCCTCCAGATCAGAGGCAGTAGGGATGACCAGGGATGTTCTCTGTTTAGTGAGTCCTCAAGATCAGAGGCAGTAGGGATGACCAGGGATGCTCTCTGTTTAGCGAGTCCTCCAGATCAGAGGCAGTAGGGATGACCAGGGATGTTCTCTTGATAAGTGGGTGAATTGGACCATTTTCCTGTCCTGCTAAGCAATCAAAATGTAACAAGAACTTTTAGGTGTCAGGGAAAATATACTGAGTAAAAAGTACAGTATTTTCTTTAGGAATGTAGTGAAGTAAAAGTAAAAGTTGTCAAAAATAATGAGTAAAGTAAAAATACTTTCAAGTACTACTTAAGTACTTTACACCACTGCTCAGAAGAGAATTCCCACACTGCCACACAGGGCTGCACAATATGGGCAAATCATCTAGGACTTATTTTTAACCAAAAACTGCAATTGAGATTTGACTCGCGAATTAGAGCAAAACTGTTGGAATCACGGAAATAGAATGACCATTCTAATTCTATAGTTAGAATATAATAGTGGGCACTTTGAATAAAATGTTGTTTGAGATGACAATGAATTAAAATGCAACGGAGGAGTTATTGTGACAGGGTAGGATCTAAAGTGTTGGTACGTGTTTCCTAGGGGACCCTATACGCTTCGGCTACATTGCATGTTTTCTCTTAGCTGATTTAGGTCTACACCGTGACTGGAATTATCAGGCTGTATTAACTAGCTACGTTTGCTCTTACTCAGTACATTCATTAGCTATTAGCATTAGCTGCTAACAATTAGCGGCAACTTGCTAAGAAAAGACAAACTAGCTGTTTGCTGATGTAAGGAACACAAACTAATAGTGTCATTATAGAACGCCAGTGGATTTATATTAAGATTAAAGTGAAAACAACATTGTTGTCATCAACATTGTTGTATGTGCTGCATTGACCATGCAGACAGAAAGCAAGTGTCTCCTGGTTGAGGAACATCAAATGCGCTCGAGTGACGGGGGCGTGGCTAGGTCTGTGTGGAAAATGGCATGGAGAGAAAGAACAGGGAGAGAGATGACTCTAGAGTAGCAAAGTAAACTATAAAAATTAACATTACACATGGCGTATCACATTTATTAACAAACCAAACATTCAAATACCGGTATAGAAGGTAAAGTAAAAACCCAAACTGGTCCCTGCATCAGTACCGATACATCATAAAATACGGTATACCGCCCAGCCCTAGTCAGGATCGAGGGGAAGATGAACGGAGCAAAGTACAGTGAGACCCTTGATGAAAACCTTCTCCAGAGCACTCAGGACATCAGACTGGGGTGAAGGTTCACCTTCCAACAGGACAACGACCCTAAGCACACAGCCAAGACAACGCAGGAGTGGCTTCGGGACAAGTCTCTGAATGTCCTTGAGTGGCCCAATCAGAGCCCGGACTTGAACCCGATCTAACATCTCTGGAGAGACCTGAAAATAGCTGTGCAGCGACACTCTCTATCCAACCTGACAGAGCTTGAGATGATCTGCAGAGGAGAATGTGAGAAACTCCCCAAATACAGGTGTGCCAAGCTTGTAGCGTCATACCCAAGATGACTCCAGGCTGTAATTGCTGCCAAAGGTGCTTCAAAAAAGTACTGAGTAAAAGGTCTGAATACTTAAGCAGATGTGATATTTCCATTTTTTATAAATTTGCAAAAAATGTATATATATATATATTTTTTTGCTTTGTCATTATGGGGTGTTGTGTGTAGATTGATGAGGGAAAAAAGGATTTAATCCATTTTAGAATAAGGCTGTAAGTTAACAAAATGTGGTAAAAGTCAAAGGGTTTGAATACTTTCCGAATGCACTGTAACTAATTTATTTATTTGACATTTAGCAGGATGAAATCCCTTTTGAGATGCACCACCACCTTTTCAAGTGTTCCAAAAAAATAAAAAATACTCAGTAACAATAATATGGAAACTACGGTCTACTAATATCATTTAAATAGTAACAATAATTTTTAAAAGTATAATAAAAAGTTGTACAACTACATCTAAGTACGTATAACATACATACATATTAACAAATATCTTCACATGGTGACATTTCTATTAGTTACAAACAGTTTGTTCTAGTGTTGCACGGTATACCGAAATTTCAGTACTTTTGATTTTGTACTATAATTTTTGTTACGTTCTGTACTTCTGTCAAATGTGTCTCACGTGATTGAGAGGATCATGCCTGTCTATCAGCACTGCTCCTTTATAGCACAAAGAGCAGAAAGTCTGCTGCACTTCCTCATTCATTACTAGAGCTGTCTGGGCTGCATTGTTCGCTCCCCACTCACGCTGCACAGAAGTTAACACACTTGAATAATGCGTCACAGCATGTAGAAATGTTGAAACTGTTCATTACTGTTCGCCAAACAATGTCCATACAGGCTAGAACACAATGCAAGACAATACCGGTAGCTTCCAACTTTAATTGCAGGCTAACTTTCCTTGTTAGCTTACAGCTGAAGCAACATCAATTCACTACCCTAGTACTTTGTTTGTGATATTACGCAAACATGCTGATTTCAAAGCTGATTGTCACCAAAAACGTTATTAATTCACTTAATCTCCCTTGCCTCCCATTTGGGTTTCCACTAGATTCCATAGACAGTCAGATTCCACAGCCAGGTTCTGCCTCACAAATGAAGTCATTATTTTCTTAAAGACACAGAGCAAACTTTTTATAAAAGAAGAGATTGATCAGTACAATAAAAAAATAGTGCCTTCAGAAAGTATTCATACCCCTTGACTTATTCCATGTTGTGTTACAGCCTGAATTCAAAATCGATTTAAAAAAAAGTATAATTCTCACCCATCCCCACACAATACCCCATAATGACAAAATGAAAACATGTTTTTAGAAATCGTTGCAAATGTATTGAAAAATAAATACAGAAATATTTAATTTACATACACACTTGAGTCAATACTTTGTAGAAGCACCTTTGACAGCGATTACAACTGGGAGTCTTTCTGGGCAAGTCTCTAAGAGCTTTGCACATCTGGATTGGTATACACTGAACAAAAATACAAATGCAACACAAAATTGTTGGTCCCATGTTTCACGAGCTAAAAAAAAAAATGTTCCATACGCACAAAAAGCTTCTCTCTCAAATTTTCGACCTGTCCCCAAATGAATATAGTTGGTTCAGAGTTGGTTTTGATATTTAAACCTGCGTGTTCTGATCTCGTCTGGTGTGGGTGGACAAAATCAACATGCACACGCGCACCTGGTCTAGTCAGCATGTAACACAACGAAATGTGGAAAAAGTCAAGGGGTGTAAATACTTTCTGTATGTTCTCCTAGTAAGTCCTAAATGGAAGGGATTGTTTGTCATTTGTAGCCCCATGAAATCAAATAAAAGAAATAAAAGAAAAAAAGAAAAATCGGAATAACGCAATGCATACACTCCTATTGAATAATATGCATTCACCTGTATTGTGAATTGGCCTAGGGTACAATTTAATTTCCCCAGTTTATCAATAGAGATTTACCATTCAAATAAATTATTACCATTATGCTACATTGATTAAAACATTTTTTTTTTAAAGTCTAATTGATTGCATAATTAGTTCCTAAATGCATACATTGCTGCCTCTAAAAAATATTGACATCAAAATGTTTAAATGTAACGACATTGAAGTCAAAAGACGACCGATTGAACAGAGCAGTAGCTGAGTTTGTCTGGATCAAGTGGCATTCTGGGACTTTAGCTAATACCAGGGGCCACGTTATAATTCAGAAATCTGTCTTTTCAAAACACAGACCATCAAAAAAAAAAAAAGCATTTAAACCATTTCAAATGCATTTTATATTGAACATGAACAGTGATTTTTTGTTGTTGCTTCAATAGAGTGATCAGGGGCAACTACAGTTTTCCTTCACAGGAAACACATTAGTGTAACATATTTGGCAGGAAATAGCTTCATTTTCATCAGATGACAACAGAAGTGCAACGCTATTTGGCTGGCAGCCATACAAGTAAATGAGCTTACAATGAAAAAGCAGGTCTTTTTTGCTAAAAAAGAGGCATAGCCATCATACTGTATTTCTAATGTTCATCATACAAAGAACGTAGTCAGCTACATTTCCTAATGTTTTGCTTTAAGTTAATCTCACATTGTACGGGAGAAAAGTCAGCTGCACAAATCAAATCAAATTTTATTGAACACATGTGCCAAATACAACAGGTGTAGTAGACCTTACAGTGAAAGGCTTACTTACAAGCCCTTAACCAACAACGCAGTTTTATGAGAAAATAAATAAAAGTAACAAATAATTATAGAGCAGCAGTAAAATAACAATAGCGAGGCTATATACAGGGGGGTACCGGTTCAGAGTCAATGTGCGGGGGCACCGGTTAGTCGAGGTAATATGTACATGTAGGTAGAGTTATTAAAGTGAATATGCATAGATGATAACAGAGAGTAGCGGCAGCGTAAAAGGGAGGGGGGGTGCAAATAGTCTGGGTAGCCATTTGATTAGATGTTCAGGAGTCTTATGGCTTGGGGGTATAAGCTATTTAGAAGCCTCTTGGACCTAGAATTGGCGCTCCGGTACCGCTTGCTGTGTGGTAGCAGAGAGAACAGTCTATGACTAGGGTGGCTGGAGTCTTTGACAATTTTTAGGGCCTTCCTCAGACACCGCCTGGTATAGAGGTCCTGGATGTCAGGAAGCTTGGCCCCAGTGATGTACTGGGCCGTACGCACTGCCCTCTGCAGTGCCTTGCGGTCGGAGGCCGAGCACTTGTCATACCAGGCAGTGATGCAACCCATCAGGATGCTCTCGATGGTGCAGCTGTAGAACCTTTTGAGGATCTGAGGACTCATGCCAAAGTGTTGTCTGCTGATAGAATGCCATTTGTGAATTCTCATCTGAGTGGAGAAGTGAAACTGAAGCACAAAATTCTGCGTTAAACGCAATCCCTCTAATACGCCTTGTTTTTTGTTGTTGTGGTATCGTTTCGGAATCGAGTATTGTGATGGTAACGTGTATCATGATACTAAACCTGGAATCGAAGTCAAAATTCTGGTTCTTAACATTTGAAAAAGGGCTTTCTTATTATTAAGTTTTCCATCGTTTAAAAAAAAAAATGAACTAGTGAAATTTGCAAGTTGTGGAGTTTATTCTTTACCGTGTACCAAACAGCAGGATATAGGACTTTGTTTTATTAAAAACCTTAAATTATTTTAGAGAATTCATTTTTGTAAAGTATTAAAAACATCTTGGAGAGTTTCTAAATATTTGAATCCGATGTCATCATATAACTGTCATCAGTTAAGGTGTACAACTACCACTATTCATTTATAGTATTTTTTTTCTCTCATTATTATCAATGTTATCAACGGTGCCAATCATTTTGGGCCGGACTGGATAGGAATCTCTTTCTTCCCAGCAGTATTAAATGAACTAGTGACAGTTGGTGGTGAATTTATGTATCAATTCACTGCATTACGGTTCCGATCAAAATAATCTGAATCACTCTATTCCCTGTAGTAATAACTTAGTAACAGTATGACTATCAATTCCCTGTAGTATATACACATGGCCATAAACTGGGTGGTTCGTACCCTGAATGCTGATTGTCTGACAGCCATGATATATCAGACTGTATACCACAGGTATGACAAAACATGTATTTTAACAGCTCTAATTATGTTGGTAACCAGTTTATAATAGCAATAAGGCACCTTGGGGGTTTGTGGTATATGGCCAATAAACCACGGCTAAGGACTGTATCCAGGCACTCTGCATCGCATCGTGCCTGAGAACAGCCCTTAGCCGTGCTATATTGGCCATACACCCCACCTCCTCGGGCCTTACTGTTTCAATTTCTCTCTTCCCTAAAGTTGGTGATAATTGTATGCATCTTTTCCCTGTCATATTAATTTTATGAGTGAGTGAGCGACTATGAAGTGAATCAGAACATTAATCCATTCCCTGTAGTATCTAAATGAATCATTCCCACTTTAAAACAATATCTTCAACCACTAGAATAGTGACGGACTATCATGAATTCCCTGCAGTATGGTGACTAATATAAAATTAATCTATTCCCTGTAGTATCTACATAATGAATCTAATCCCTGTAGTTTCTACATAAATGTATCTCTTCCCTGTAGTGTTAGCCTAAAATAACTTGTGACATGTAGAGAATGTACAGTTGAAGTCAGAAGTTTACATAAACTTAGGTTGGAGTCATTAAAACTCGTTTTTCAACCACTCCACAAATTTCTTGTTAACAAACTATAGTTTTGGCAAGTCGGTTAGGACATCTACTTTGTGTATGACACAAGTCATTTTTCCAACAATTGTTTACAGACAGATTATTTCACTTATAAATTCACTATATTACAATTCCAGTGGGTCAGAAGTTTCCCTCATTAAAATGCAAATCATTTTATAACATTTTTGACATGCGTTTTTCTGGATTTTTTTGTTGTTATTCTGTCTCTCACTGTTCAAATAAACCTACCATTAAAATTATAGACTGATCATTTCTTTGTAAGTGGGCAAACGTACAAAATGAGCAGGGGATCAAATACTTTTCCCCCCCACTGTATATGTCAGGAATTGTGAAAAACTGAGTTTAAATGTATTTGGCTAAGGTGTATGTAAACATCCGACTTCAACTGTATCAATTCCCTGAAGTAACTAACATGAATCTCTATTCCCTACAGCAAGTATACCCCCCAGGGGTACGTGCAATGCCGTTGGGGGTACGCCCCCCAAAAAAATGTGATTCACATAAAAAATTAAATAATGGCTGTCAAAAAAATACATCTCTTCACATTTTCAAACAGTCCATTTATATTTTCCAACAAGTCTATACATTTGGGTGAGGTTTTTTTCTTGCCCGAGTAGCCTCGTTTCACTGCCAAAAATATAATTAAACCATCTAGTGTTCTGCAAAATAACAACACAATGTCAAATACAGGTTGCCTAGTCAAATAATTATCCTCTAATCACATTAACCGTTACTCTCTCGCGGGAATTCCACTAACGGTCCGTATGTAGCCAAACGTAGCTGCTGCTCATTCCATTTGCTTGAAAATTGATAAATGGTAAAAAAAAAAAGTAAGGCCCGTGACGAGACACATACCAGCTCTACTGGTAGTACTGCTACTACCAGCAGTACTACGCCTGCACCTGTCGACGACACAAGTTGTTCTGCTTCCACGAGCACATCCAATGCTAGCATCAGTAATTCTACATTTGTTGTTAGCTCAGCTAGCATGGACACTGACAGTTGTGAATGTGATGCAGAAGAGCTACTGCCCCTTACCCGGGTAAGCACCGAATAAAATACAGGGACGTTGGACCATCAAAGAGGCGCAAATATGATGAGATCTACATTGATTTGGGGTTCACTTATATTGGGAGTAGTGCTTTTCCTCAGCCACAGTGTGTCATATGTGCAAATTCTATCTCACAACTCGATGAAACCTTCACTCTTGCGCAGACATTTAGAAACAAAAACATGCCAATTTGAAAAATAAGCCATGGGAGTTTGAGAAAGAATTAAGACAACTTTCGATAAGATATTTATAAAAGCAACTGATACCATTAATAAGAAGGGGCTAGAAGCGTCTTATATGGTGAGCTACCAAGTGGCTAGGACAGGCAAGCCCCATACTATTGTGGAGGACTTAATTCTTCCTGCTGCCGCAGATATGGCTGGAACTATGCTGGGGGAAAAGGCCCAAATAAACTATACAGACAATATCTTCATCAAACAACATTGTTTCACGACGAATCAGTGACATGACAAGAGACGTTTTGAAACAATTACTGCTTCACAGCCAGTGAACTATATGTGCTACAATGATGAGTCAACAGACGTGGCGGGCCTGGTACAGCTCCTGGTATATGTCCGTTATGTTTATGGGGGTCAATTAAGGAAGACATCCTCTTCTGCAAACCACTGGAAACCAGGACAACAGGAGAGGATATTTTTAAAGTACTGGACAGCTTTGTGACATCAAATGGACTTTCGTGGTCAAGATGTGTTGGTATCTGTACTGATGGCGCAAAAGCCATGACAGGGAGACATAGTGGAGTGGTAACGCGCGTGCAAGCAGTTGCTCCCGACGCCACTTGGGTACACTGCAGCATCCACCGAGAGGCTCTTGCTGCCAAAGGAATGCCTGACAGCTTGAAAGACGTTTTGGACACTACAGTGAAAATGGTTAACTTTGTTAAAGCAAGGCCCCTAAACTCTAGTGTATTTTCTGCACTACGCAATGATATGGGCAGCAACCATCTAACGCTTTTACAACATACAGAAGTGCGCTGGTTATCAACGGGCAAAGTATTGACAGGTTATTTTGAATTGAGAGACCAGCTTAACGTTCTTTACTGACCATCATTTTCACTTGTCTGACCGCTTGCATGATGACGAGTTTCTCACACGACTGGCCATTCTGGGTGATGTTTTTTCTCGCCTGAATGATCTGAATCTAGGATTACAGGGACTCTCCACAACTATATTCAATGTGCTGGACAAAATTGAAGCTAAGAAGTTGGAGCTCTTCTCTGTCTGCATTAACAAGGACAAGACACAGGTCTTTCCATCATTGTATGATTTTTTTGTGTGCAAATGAACTCAAGCTTACAGACAATGTCAAATGTGATATAGCGAAGCACCTGAGTGAGCTGGGTACGCAATTACTTTCCCGAAACGGATGACAAACAACTGGATCGTTATCCCTTTCATGCCCTGCCTCCAGTCCACTTACCGATATCTGAACAACAGAGACTCATCAAATTGCAACAAGCGGTTCTGTGTAAATATAATTTAATCAGAAGCCACTGCCAGATTTATGGATTGGGCTGTACTCAGAGTTTCTTGCCTTGGAAAATCGTGTTAAGACACTGATGCCCTTTGCAACCACGTACCTATATGAGAGTGGATTCTCAGCCCTCACTAGCATGAAAACTAAATACAGGCACAGACTGTGTGGAAAATGATTTAAGACTGAGACTCTCTCCAATACAACCCAACATTGCAGAGTTATGTGCATCCTTTCAAGCACACCCTTCTCATTAACCTGTGGTGAGTTATTCATAATTTTTGATTAACAAATAAGGTTTTAGATGTAAGATTGTTAAATAAAGAGCTAAATTATTGATTATTATTATATTATTATTTGTGCCCTGGTCCTATAAGAGTTCTTTGTCATATCCCCATGAGCCGGGTTGTGACAAAAACTCACACTCATTCTTATGTTTAATACATGTATTGTATATTGTGTGTGTGTGGGGCAGGCTTACAATGATGGCAAAAAAAACTACATTTGAGAGTGCGCTGACCCTGGTGCTAGAGGGCTACGCAGCTGGAGGTTGAATGTTTGAAGGGGTACAGGAGTATAAAAAGTTTGGGAACCACTGCCCTACAGCATCATTAACCATGACTATATTATGAATCTCTATTCCCAACAGCATCATTAATCATGACTATATTATACATCTCTATTCCCTACATTAACATTAACCATGACTATATTATAGATCTCTATATCATTAACAATGACTATATTATAAACCTCTATTCTCTACATTATCATTAACAATTACTATATTATACATCTATCATTAAACATGACTATATTATAAATGTCTATTCCCTACAGTATCCTTAACCATGACTATATTATACATCTCTATTCCCTACATTATCATTAACCATGACTATATTATACATCTCTATTCCCTACAGTATCCTTAACCATGACTATATTATACATATCTATTCCCTACATTATCCATGACTATATTATAAACCTCTATTCCCTACATTATCCTTAACCATGACTATATTATAGATCTCTATATCATTAACCATGACTATATTATACATCTCTATTCCCTACATTATCATTAACCATGACTATATTATAAACCTCTATTCCCTACATTATCATTAACCATGACTATATTATAGATCTCTATATCATTAACAATTACTATATTATAAACCTTTATTCTCTACATTATCATTAGCCATGACTATGTTATACATCTCTATATCATTAACCATGACTATATTATAAACCTCTATTCCCTACATTATCATTAACCATGACAATATTATAAACCTCTATTCCCTACATTATCATTAACCATGACTATATTATAAACCTCTATTCCCTACATTATCATTAACCATGACTATATTATACATCTCTATATCATTAACCATGACTATATTATACATCTCTATATCATTAACCATGACTATATTATAAACCTCTATTCCCTACATTATCATTAAACATGACTATATTATAAACCTCTATTCCCTACATTATCATTAACCATGACTATATTATAAACCTCTATTCCCTACATTATCCTTAACCATGACTATATTATACATCTCTATTCCCTACATTATCATTAACCATGACTATATCATGATTGTCTATTCCCAGCAGTATTTAACATACAGGTTACAGCACACAACCACCCCTGAGATTTACAGTCACTGCTCAGCAGGTTAAAACAGGATATATCTACCTCTCAATTCCTCTTTTCAACAACAGACTATTCCCCTGAGCCGATATAGGGTACGTCCCAAATGGGACCCTATCCTCTAGATAGTGCACTAATTTAGGGTGCCATTAGAGACGCAACTGCATTGAGGGATGGAAACTATATCCTCCTGACTTCAAAGCGCACAACAACAACATGTGTTGGGCCTGACAGCCTGCCGCTGGAGACCAGAGCGACGGCCTGACAGCCTGCCGCTGGAGACAAGAGCGACGGCCTGCCGCTGCAGACCAGAGCGACGGCCTGACAGCCTGCCGCTGGAGACCAGAGCGACGGCCTGCCGCTGGAGACCAGAGCGACGGCCTGCCGCTGGAGACCAGAGCGACGGCCTGCCGCTGGAGACCAGAGCGACGGCCTGCCGCTGGAGACCAGAGCGACGGCCTGCCGTTTTAACTGACAAAGCAAAGCACAAACACAAAGTACAAACTCGTCTAGTCTGCAGTACCATAAGCATAGTTAGACAACTGATCAATGTTGATGACACAGATGTTGCATGCTGCCGACTGCCCCCCACCCCACACACACACTAATGATGGTCTGCTCTTCTCCGTATCCCAGCAACCACCTGCCAAGTGTCTGTCCCGCTCTCCCCGCTGGGCTGAGGTACACACTAATGAGTGTGTTTGACTGTGTGTGTGTGTGTGTGTGTGTGTGTGTGTGTGTGTGTGTGTGTGTGGGCGTGACATTCCACAGTCATGTTAGCCCTAATTAGCCAGAGAGAGCACCAGCAGCAACCTTTACCAACACACTGGGTGAAAGACACTGACGTGATGAGGTTAACACTGTAGTGTAGGTCCTATATAAATTACCAGTCAAAGTTTGGACACAACTACTCATTCCAGTGTTTTTGTTTATTTTCACTATTTTCTACATTGTAGAATAATAGTGAAGACATCAAAACTATGAAATAGCACATTTGGAATCATGTAGTAACCAAAAAAAGTGTTCAACAAATCAAAATATATTTGAGATTCTTCAAAGTAGCCACCCTTTGCCTGAATGACAGCTTTGCAAACTCTTGGCATTCTCTCAACCAGCTCCATGAGGTAGTCACCTGGAATGCATTTCAATTAACAGGTGTGACTTGTTAAAAGTACATTTCGTGGAATTTCTTTCCTTCTTAATGTAATTGAGCCAATCAGTTGTGTTGTGACAAGGTAGGGGTGGTATACAGAAGATGGTCTTTTACCAAATAGGGTTAAGTCCATATTATGGCAAGAACAGCTCAAATAAGCAAAGAGAAACGACAGTCCATCATTACTTTCAGACATGAAGGTCAATCAATACAGGCAATTTCAAGAACTTTTAAAGTTTCTTCAAGTGCAGTTGCAAAAACCATCAAGCGCTATGATGAAACTGGCTCTCATGAGGACCGCCACAGGAAAGGAAGACCCAGAGTAACCTCTGGAAATCTGTCCTTCGGTCTGATGAGTCCAAATTTGAGGTTTTTGGTTCCAATAGCCGTGTCTTTGTGAGAAGCAGAACAGGTGAACGGATGATCTCCACGTGTGGTTCCCACCATGAAGCATGGAGAAGGAGGTGTTATGGTGTGGGGGTGCTTTACTGATGACACCGTCTGTGATTTATTTTGAATTCAAAGCATACTTAACCAGCATGGCTACCACAGCATTCTGCAGCGATACGCCATCCCATCTGGTTTGTGCTTAGTGGGACTATCATTTGTTTTTCAACAGGACAATGACCCAACACACCACCTGTCACGTGTGCTCCCTCTCCGGCCTCTAGGTCACCAGGCTGTCACCATAGTTACGCGCACTTGCTCACCTAGACTCCATCACCTCCCTGATTATATATATATAATATATATATGTCACTCCCTATGGTTCCTTCCCCAGGTGTTTCTGTTTCAGTTTCCTGTTTGTGCGTTGTTTGTGTTTGTGTTAGGTTTCATTTATTTATTAAAAAACACTGACTCCCTGAACTTGCTTCCCGACTCTTGGTCCACCGAGTGAAGGAAAAGCAGCCAACAAGTGCCCAGCATATGTGGGAACTCCTTCAAGACTGTTGGAAAAGCATTCAAGGTAAAGCTGGTTGACAGAATGCCAACAGAATGCAAAGCTGTCATCAAGATAAAGGGTGGCTACTTTGAAGACTCAAACAAATCAAAATATTTTATATTTAAACACTTTTTTGGTTACTACAAGATTCCATGTGTGTTATTTGATAGTTTTGATGTCTTCACTATTATTCTACAATGTAGAAAATAGTACAAATGAAGAAAGACCCTTGAATGAGTAGGTGTCCAAACATTTGACTCGTACTGTATGTACAAAGGGCCTCAGGCCTGTCTGATTATCCAGGTAGGGGTAAATTAACTAGGCAACAGGATAGATAATAAACATACAGGTAGGGGTAAAGTAACTAGGCAACAGGATAGATAATAAACATACAGGTAGGGAGTAAAGTAACTAGGCAACAGGATAGATAATAAACATACAGGTAGGGGATAAAGTAACTAGGCAACAGGATAGATAATAAACAAACAGGTAGGGGGTAAAGTAACTAGGCAACAGGATAGATAATAAACATGCAGGTAGGGAGTAAAGTAACTAGGCAACAGGATAGATAATAAACATGCAGGTAGGGAGTAAAGTAACTAGGCAACAGGATAGATAATAAACATACAGGTAGGGGATAAAGTAACTAGGCAACAGGATAGATAATAAACATACAGGTAGGGAGTAAAGTAACTAGGCAACAGGATAGATAATAAACATACAGGTAGGGGGTAAAGTAACTAGGCAACAGGATAGATAATAAACATACAGGTAGGGGGTAAAGTAACTAGGCAACAGGATAGATAATAAACATACAGGTAGGGGGTAATGTAACTAGGCAACAGGATAGATAATAAACATACAGGTAGGGGGTAAAGTAACTAGGCAACAGGATAGATAATAAACATACAGGTAGGGGGTAAAGTAACTAGGCAACAGGATAGATAATAAACATACAGGTAGGGGGTAAAGTAACTAGGCAACAGGATAGATAATAAACATACAGGTAGGGAGTAAAGTAACTAGGCAACAGGATAGATAATAAACATACAGGTAGGGAGTAAAGTAACTAGGCAACAGGATAGATAATAAACAGTAACAGCAGTGTATGTGACGAGTCAAAAGAGTTAGTGCAAGAAGGGTCAATGCAGATAGTCCGGGTAGCTATTGGTTAACTCGTTAATTAACTATTTAGTAGTCTTATAGCTTGGGGGTAGAAGCTGTTCAGGGTCCTGTTTCCAGACTTGATGCGTCGGTACCGCTTGCCGTGCGTTAGCAGAGAGAACAGTCCATGATGTAGACTCTCAATGGTGCAGCTGTAGAGGATCTGAGGGCCAAATCTTTTCCGCCTCCTGATAGGGAGGGAAGAGGCATTGTCGTGCCCTCTTCACCACTGTGTTGGTGTGTGTGGACCATGATAGATCCTGAGTGATGTGGACACTGAGAAACTGGAAGCTCTCGATCCGCTCCACTACAGCCTCGTCTATGTGATTGGGAGCGTGCTCGGCCATCCGTTTCCTGTAGTCCACAATCAGGTCCTTTGTCTTACTGACGTTGAGGGAGAGGTTGTTGTCCTGGCGTAACTGACCTCCTCCATAAAGCCTGCCTTATCATCATCAGTTATCAGGCCTACCACCATTGTGTTGTCAGCAAACTTAATGATGGTGTTGGAGTCCTGCGCGGCCATGCAGTCATGGGTGAACAGGGAGTACAGGAGGGGGCTGAGCACGCACCCCTGAGGGGCCCCCGTGTTGAGGCTCACCACCTGGTGGGGCCCGTCAGGAACTCCAGGATCCAGTTGCAGAGGGAGGTGTTCCAATGTCCAGAGCTTAATGATGAGCTTGGAGGGAACAATGGTATTGAACGCTCTGTGTGTGTGTGTGCGTGCGTTTGTGTGAGTGTGACAGAGAGTGTAACCTCCCTCCACAATCAGAGATGATGATGATGAGGTAATGATCATTTCCACTCCCGGAGATGAGGAAGATGACTTCACTACGGTCTGGAATGTCATTACCATGGTGACGACGTCATAATGTGGTCATCGGTGTCTGAATGAGACCGGAAACAACATTTACAGACTGTTTAGTTTCTTTTCAAGGACACAGTCCAAGTACCCGTTGTCTGAATAAGTGGAGGTGGTGTGTGCGCGCGTGCATGTATGCGTGTGTGTTTCTAGGCCTCATAACATTCCAGGATAATTGCATGGTAACTGGTTTCCTACGCATTAATCAACCTCTATTGTCCTTAAAAGAAAGCTCAGTGCATATCTATCATACAGGACTCCTCAATAAAACAAGAATAACACCGAGAGAGACAGAATGAGAGAGAGACAGAACGAGAGAGAGACAGAATGAGAGAGAGACAGAACGAGAGAGAGACAGAATGAGAGAGAGACAGAACGACAGAGAGACAGAACGAGAGAGAGACAGAATGAGAGAGAGACAGAACGACAGAGAGCGAGACACAGACAGAGAGACACAGACAGAGAGAGAGACACAGACAGAGAGAGAGACACAGACAGAGAGAGAGACACAGACAGAGAGAGAGACACAGAGAGAGAGACAGAGAGATCACAGCACTGAAGGCTAGGAAGTCTATAGCAGTATCTGGAGCTGACAACAGACCATAATGTCACTGATCATAACGTTAGATGATGGTACATTGTGATATGAGTAAGAGCAGTGTACACAGTGTTCTCTTTTCCTGTGAAGACGTCTTCAAGGCATGTGGCGATGGCTCATCTAGAAGTCCATTCCCTCACACTGACGTGTATACACGCACACACACACACACGCGCACACACGCGTCACCTGGATGTAGACTGTGGTGACATGGTGAGTCTCTGGTCTCACACAGCTGCTTAGTCTGATGACAGAGGTGTGTTAAGCTGTCAATCGATGCTAGAAAAGGTGCGAGTCAGAATGACTGTGTGTGTGCGTGCGTGTGTGCATGTGTGCGTGCAGAGAACAGGTGTGCTAGTAATTTAGGTAGGCGTGAAAAGCTGTCATCAAGGCAAATGGGTGGCTACTTTGAAGAATCTCAAATATAAAATATATTTTGATTTGTTACTACATGATTCCATATGTGTTATTTCATAGTTGATGTTTTTACTGTTATTCTACAATGTAGAAAATAGTAAAAATAAAGAAAAAGCCTTGAATGAGTAGGTGTGTCCAAAACGTTTGACTGGTACTGTATGTACAAAGGGCCTCAGGCCTGTCTGATTATCCAGACGGTCTGTGACTCACATAAACCTTTACTACAGTAGACCTGAGAATGTTAGGATCATAGATAACACAGCCCACGTCACTCAGCCACCTCTCTCTGTCACAAAAACCACGTCACTCAGACACCTCCCTTTGTCACACAGCCCACGTCACTCAGCCACCTCTCTCTGTCACACAGCCCACGTCACTCAGCCACCACTCTCTGTCACACAGCCCACGTCACTCAGCCACCTCTCTCTGTCACACAGCCCACGTCACTCAGACACCTCTGTCGCTCAAAGGAGATGATCGTGGACTTCAGGAAACAGCAGAGGGAGCACCCCAATCGACGGGACAGCAGTGGAGAAGGTGGAAAGTTTTAAGTTCCTGGGCGTACACATCACAGACAAACTGAAATGGTCCACCCACACAGACAGTGTGGTGAAGAAGGTATATCAGCGCCTCTTCAACCTCAGGAGGCTGAAGAAATTTGGCTTGTCACCCAAAACCCTCAAACTTTTACAGATGCACAATCGAGAGCATCCTGTCGGGCTGTATCACTGCCTGGTACAGCAATTGCACCGCCCTCAAACATAAGGCTCTCCAGAGGGTAGTGAGGTCTGCACAACGCATCACCGGGGGCAAACTACCTGCCCTCCAGGACACCTACACCACCCGATGTCACAGGAAGGCCAAAAAGATCATCAAGGACAACAAGGTCAGTACAGGTGCATCAAAGCGGGGACCGAGAGACTGAAAAACAGCTTCTAAAAACAGCCATCACTAACTCAGAGAGGGTGCCACCTACATTGAGACCCAATCACTGGCCACTTTAATAAATGGATCACTGGTCACTTTAAACAATGTTTACATATTTTACAGTACTCATATCACATGTACAGTTGAAGTCGAAAGTTTACATACACTTAGGGTGGAGCCATTGAAACTCGTTTGTCAACCATTCCACAAATGTCTTGTTAACA
The DNA here is from genome assembly GCF_965601325.2 of Salmo salar. Lineage (NCBI taxonomy): Eukaryota > Metazoa > Chordata > Actinopteri > Salmoniformes > Salmonidae > Salmo > Salmo salar. The sequence continues at coordinate 27,337,817 of NC_138305.1, forward strand.
AACTATAGTTTTGGCAAGTCGGTTAGGACATCTACTTTGTGCATGACACAAGTCATTTTTCCAACAATTGTTTACAGACAGATTTCACTTATAATTCACTGCATCACAATTCCAGTGTGTCAGAAGTTTACATGCACTAAGTTGACTGTGCCTTTAAACAGCTTGGAAAATTCCAGAAAATTATGTCATGGCTTTAGAAGCTTCTGATAGGCTAATTGATATCATTTGAGTCAATTGGAGGTGTACCTGTGGATGTATTTCAAGGCCTACCTTCAAACTCACTGCCTCTTTGCTTGACATCATGGGAAAATCAAAAGAAACCAGCCAAGACCTCAGAAAAGAAATTGCAGACCTCCACAAGTCTGGTTCATCCTTGGGAGCAATTTCCAAACGCCTGAAGGTACCACGTTCATCTGTACAAGCAATAGTACGCAAGTATAAACACCATGGGACCACGCAGCCATCATACCGCTCAGGAAGGAGACGCGTTCTGTCTCCTAGAGATGAACGTACTTTGGTGCGAAAAGTGCAAATCAATCCCAGAACAACAGCAAAGGACTTTGTGAAGATGCTGGAGGAAACAGGTACAAAGGTATCTATATCAACAGTAAAACGAGTCCTATATCAACATAACCTGAAAGGCCGCTCAGCAAGGAAGAAGACACTGCTCCAAAACAGCCATAAAAAAAAGCCAGACTACGGTTTGCAACTGCACATGGGGACAAAGATCGTACTTTTTGGAGAAATTTCCTATTTTTGTTTCATCAGACCAGAGAACTGTTTGGCCATAATGACCATCGTTATGTTTGGAGGAAAAAAGGGGACGTTTGCAAGCCGAAGAACACCATCCCAACCGTGAAGCACGGGGGTGGCAGCATCATGTTGTGGGGGTGCTTTGCTGCAGGAGGGACTGGTGCACTTCACAAAATAGATGGCATCATGAAGCAGGAAAATTATGTGGATATGTTGAAGCAACATCTCAAGACATGTCAGGAAGTTAAAGCTTGGTTGCAAATGGGTCTTCCTAATGGACAATGACCCCAAGCATACTTCCAAAGTTGTGGCAAAATGGCTTAAGGACAACAAAGTCAAGGTATTGGAGTGGCCATCACAAAGCCCTGACCTCAATGCTATAGAAAATGTGTGGGCAGAACTGAAAAAGCGTAGGCGAGCAAGGAGGCCTACAAACCTGACTCAGTTACACCAGCTCTGTCAGGAGGAATGGGCCAAAATTCACTCAACTTATTGTGGGAAGCTTGTGGAAGATTACACAAAATATTTGACCCAAGTTAAACAATTTAAAGGCAATGCTACCAAATACTAATTGAGTTTACATAAACTTCAGACCCACTGGGAATGTGATGAAAGAAATAAAAGCTGAAATAAATCATTGTCTCTACAATTATTCTGACATTTCACGTTCTTAAAATAAAGTGGTGATCCTAACTGACCTAAGACAGGGAATTTCTACGATGATTAAATGTCAGGAATTGTGAAAACTGAGTTTAAATGTATTTGGCTAAGTTGTATGTAAACTTCCGACTTAACTGTATATACTGTATTTTATACCATCTATTGCACCTTGCCTCTGCCACTCGGCCATCGCTCATCATGTATTTATATGTACATATTCTCATTCACCCCTTTAGATTTGTGTTTATTAGGTAGTTGTTGGGGTGTTGTTAGATATTACTGTCGGAACTAGAAGCACAAGCATTTCTCTACACTCGCATTAACATCTACTAACCATGTGTATGTGATCAATAACATTTGATTATCTCCCTCCCTCCCCCCTCTCGCCATGTGCTGAGCTTCAAAGAGTGACCACCATGGTTTGACATCTCAGCTTCACCAGAACAGACCAGTAAGCATTTCACTTTTAGTTGTTTACAAAGCATGTAACAAATAACATTTGATAGGAGATGAGGTGAGGAGTCCAGTCTCCTCCCCATCCATGGCATAATCTACCTCCCCAACTCTGATAGATCATGCTGGTCTCACATCAACTACAGCTGCCCTGAAAAACCCTGCTAAGTTCTGTTCGGTATGAGGAAGATCAGAAGACCAGAATATTATGCTCTTTGAACTCAGCCAGCTAGATATAGCCAGCCATCCAATTATATACAGGCAGCCAGAGACAGCCAGTACAAGAGCAGAGAAGACAGTAAATCACTCAGCCATACTGGCAACTGAAGTCACAGTGTAAAATAACGTCAACTCAAGAGTTCTGAAAGTGAAAATCTAATTATGTGGAAAGATAAACATATAAGGGGAAGAGAGGGAGAGACGAGGAGAGCAAGAGGGATAGGGGGAGGTATAGGGAGGGAGGGAGGGGAGGTATAGGGAGGGAGGGGATGGGGGGGTATAGGGAGGGGATGGGGGGAGGTATAGGGAGGGAGGGGATGGGGGAGGTATAGGGAGGTATAGGGAGGAGGTATAGGGAGGGAGGAAGGGGATGGGGGGAGGGAGGGAGGGGATGGGGGGAGGTATAGGGAGGGAGGGAGGTATAGGGAGGGAGGGGGGTATAGGGAGGGAGGGGATGGGGGGAGGTATAGGGAGGGAGGGAGGGGATGGGGGGAGGTATAGGGAGGGAGGGAGGGGATGGGGGGAGGTATAGGGAGGGAGGGAGGGGATGGGGGAGTTGTCGGCACTCTAAAAGTTCAGTGTTGTCTTTTCCCCTGGAGTGTGAAATTGGGCAGGCGTTCCAGTCTGCACTTCCTGTCCCTATCTGTCCCAGGGAGGTAATAAGGGGAGGATATACGGAGGGGAGGGGAGGAGAGGAGAGGAGTAGAACAGAGGAAAGGACAAGACATTACTCGACCCTGTGTTCCAGTTTGCACTCTCTGTTCCCATCTGTCCTAGGGAGGAGAGGTTACTGAACCTTGTGTGTTTGTGTGTGTGCGTCCGCGTGTCTCTTCATTCATTCATTCATTCATTAGTTTGATAAACAGCTGATTAGTATTCTGTGCTGCTGGAGACGACTTGACCCAGAACTGTAAAACCTTTCCAGATCCCTCTTCAGATCAGAGGTGGAGACCCTGCAGCACTCTGCCCTCTCTCCCCTCTCCCCGGATAATCAGATGTGAGGGCTGTAGCATCATGTGACCAACCATACATTAGGCCAACTAGCATTACGTAACCACTAAACTACTGGTCCGTCTCGCTAAACACAGCAGAACTAGCATAACGTAACCACTAAAACCACTAGACTACTGGTCCGTCTCGCTAAACACAGCAGAACTAGCATAACGTAACCACTAAAACCACTAGACTACTGGTCCGTCTCGCTAAACACAGGTGAGCAGAAACAGCAACACAGCCAGTGTGTTTAATAACTGTAACCATTCTGTCCAGAGGGAAAAGGTTGAGGTTGCCCTGTGGTTTGGGGGTGTAGAGCGCTAGTGCGGTTTGGGGGTGTAGAGCGCTAGTGCGGTTTGGGGGTGTAGAGCGCTAGTGCGGTTTGGGGGTGTAGAGCGCTAGTGCGGTTTGGGGATGTAGAGCGCTAGTATGGTTTGGGGGTGTAGAGCGCTAGTATGGTTTGGCTACAGTACGGAGTCGTTCCATTTCTGACTTCAAATCACTTTTTGACCACAATTACAGTTCTGATTTAGACGAAACGTTCCATACATGTTTTCTTTTATTTCACCTTTTATTTAACCAGATAGGCAAGTTGAGAACAAGTTCTCATTTACAACTGTGACCTGGCCAAGCTAAAGCAAAGCAGTTTGACACATACAACAACACAGAGTTACACATGGAGTAAAACAAACATAGTCAATAATACAGTAGAAAAATAAGTCTATATACAATGTGAGCAAATGAGGTGAGATAAGGGAGGTAAAGGCATAAAAGGCCATGGTGGCAAAGTAAATACAATATAGCAAGTAAAACACTGGAATGGTAGATTTGTAGTGGAAGAAAGCGCAAAGTAAAAATATAAATAATGGGGTGCAAAGGAGCAAAATAAATACAGTAGGGGAAGAGGTAGTTGTTTGGGCTAAATTATAGATGGGCTATGTACAGGTGCAGTGATCTGCTCTGACAGCTAAAACATTCAGGAGATGAAGGTGCTCAGAGTTGACCCATTATACAGAACATGAGACATCCATGTCTTCCTCACTAGAAAAGTTAAACGGTTGAGTTGAGAGATGTCCATTGAGTGGCGGACCATTCTTGATACACACAGGAAACTGTTGAGCGTGAAAAACCCAGCAGCGTTGCAGTTCTTGACACACTCAAGCTGATTTGCCTGGCATCTACTCCCATACCCCGTTCAAAGGCACTAAAATATTTTGTCTTGCCCAATAACCCTCTGAATGGCACACATACACAATCCATTTCTCAAATCTTAAGGTCTTACCAAGGATAATTTTGCCAATTGATTTTAAGAGCCCTTCAAGAATCCCAAATAAGTGACATCACTCAAAAATTTGGACACACTTACTCATACAAGGGGTTTTCTTTATTTTTTCTATTTTCTACATTGTAGAATAATAGTGAAGACATCAGAACTATGAAATAACACATATGGAATCCTGTAGTAACCCAAAAAGTGTTAAACAAATCAAAATATATTTGAGATTCTTCAAAGTAGCCACCCTTTGCCTTGACAGCTTTACACCAGATTCATGAGGTAGTCACCTGGAATGCATTTCAATTAACAGGTGTGCCTTGTTAAAAGCTCATTTGTGGAATTTCTTTCCTTCTTAATGCATTTGAACCAATCAGTTGTGTTGTGACCATGTAGGGAGGTATACAAAAGATAGCCCTATTTGGTAGCCCTACTGTTCAGAAACTGCTCAAATCAGGCCTTCATGGTCGAATAACTGCAGAGAAACCACAACTAAAAGGACACCAATAAGAAGAAGAGACTTGCGTGGGCCAAGAAACACAAGCAATGGACATTAGACCAGTGGAAATCTGTCCTTTTGTCTGATGAGTCCAAATTTGAGATTTTTGGTTTCAACCAGTGTGTCTTTATGAGACGCAGAGAAGGTTGAATGGATGATCTCTGCATGTGTGGTTCCCACCGTGAAGCATGGAGGAGGAGGTGTGATGGTGCTTTACTGGTGACACTGTCTGTGATTTATTTACAATTCAAAGCACACCTAAGCAGCATGGCTACCACAGCATTCTGCAGCGATACGCCATCCCATCTGGTTTGCACTTAGTGGGACTATAATTTATTTTTCAACAGGACAAATGACCCAAAACACACCTCCAGGCTGTGTAAGGGCTATTTGACCAAAAAGGAGAGTGATGAAGTGCTGCATCAGATGACCTGACCGCCACAATCACCTGACCTCAACTCAATTGAGATGGTTTGGGATGAGTTGGACCGCAGAGTGAAGGAAAAGCAGCCAATAAGTGCTCAGCATATGTGGAAACTCCTTCAAGACTGTTGGAAAAGCATTCCAGGTGACTATCCTCATGAAGCTGGTTGAGAGAATGCCAAGAGTGTGAAAAGCTGTCATCAAGACAAAGGGTGGCTACATTGAAGAATCTGAAATATAAAATATATTTTTATTTGTTCAACACTTTTTTGGTTACTACATGATTCAATGTGTGTTATTTCATAGTGTTGATGTCTTCACCATTATTCTACAAAGTAGAAAATAGTAAAAAATACACTCAGTACATAGAGAAGCACAGCAGCTACATAAATAAGAACAAGCTAGAAGCTGCTAGATATAAAAGCAGCAAAGTTGAGGAGAGGGTGTTTTAAGAGTATAGATTTGGAGTAGGTGGGTGGCTGTTTGAGTTCTATAGAAGCTCTCTTGCCTTAGGGGGCTTTGGCAGTGTGGTGGAGAGAGAGAGATAGATCCAGAGGGAGAGAGAACCAGAGAGAGATAAGGAAAAAGAGCGAGAGAACCGGAAAGAGATTGATTATGGCTTTATGGGGCTCAAGCTGCAGCTCCGATCTGGAAATTACATTTTTACATTTACATTTTAGTCATTTAGCAGATGTTCTTATCCAGAGCGACTTACAGTAGTGAATGCATACATTTCATACATGTTTTTCTCCGTACTGGTCCCCCGTGGGAATCGAACCCTCAACCCTGGCATTGCAAACACCATGCTCTACCAACTGAGCCACATGGGACTAATCCAAAGCTAGTAGAAAATACTGTTCTATCATGGAGATTTAGGAGTTAAAATGAAAATGGCTTCTCATTTTAAATAACGTTAGATTAGGTGTGGGAGTCCACATGTCCTGTAGCTTGGCAGCCATTCAGGGTCATTCCCATCAAGAGTAAAACCAAAATGTATTTATCAAATCAAATGTATTTTATAAAGCCCTTTTTACATCAGCAGTTGTAAAACTACTATGGGGAAATCTTCAGAGACAATAGTAATAACATATTCTTGGATAAATACAGTAGGGTAGACCGAGGAGTACTTGGAACAGGACTGGGTCAGTGCAGGACCACCAACCAGCAGGCCTAACAGATAATCCCTCTGCCTCTCCTCTCCTCTCCTCCAACCAGCAGGCCTAACAGAGAATCCCTCTGCCTCTCCTCTCCTCCAACCAGCAGGCCTAACAGAGAATCCCTCTGCCTCTCCTCTCCTCCAACCAACAGGCCTAACAGAGAATCCCTCTGCCTCTCCTCTCCTCCAACCAACAGGCCTAACAGAGAATCACTCTGCCTCTCCTCTCCTCCAACCAGCAGGCCTAACAGAGAATCACTCTGCCTCTCCTCTCCTCCAACCAGCAGGCCTAACAGAGAATCACTCTGCCTCTCCTCCAACCAGCAGGCCTAACAGAGAATCACTCTGCCTCTCCTCCAACCAGCAGGCCTAACAGAGAATCACTCTGCCTCTCCTCCAACCAGCAGGCCTAACAGAGAAAACAGCCTCTCCTCCAACCAGCAGGCAACCAGCAGGCATAACAGAGAATCACTCTGCCTCTCATCCACCTCTCCACACTAACACACCAACAGGAAGTGGTGGGAAATAAAGTACCCAATTTTCATACTTGAATAAAAGTAAAGATACCTTAATAGAAAATGCCTCAAGTAAAAGTGAAAGACACACAATAAAATAGTAGAGTACAAGTATAAAAAGTATTTGGTTTTAAAATGTACTTAAGTATCAAAAGTAAAAGTTTAAATAATTTCACATTCCTTATATTAGGCAAACCAGACGGCACCATTTTCTTGTTATTTTTTTTACATTTTCGGATAGCCAGGGGCACGCTCCAACACACAGACATAATTTACAAATGAAGCATTTGTGTTTAGTGAGTCCTCCAGATCAGAGGCAGGAGATGATCACTGACGTGGTCTTCCTGTCTGGGTTGGCGCCCCCCCACTTGGGTTGTGCCGTGGCGTAGATCTTTGTGGGCTATACTCGGCCTTGTCTCAGGATGGTAAGTTGGTGGTTGAAGATATCCCTCTAGTGGTGTGGGGACTGTGCTTTGGCAAAGTGGGTGGGGTTATATCCTGCCTGTTTGGCCCTGTCCGGCCCTGTCCGGGGGTATCATCGGATGGGGCCACAGTGTCTCCCGACCCCTCCTGTCTCAGCCTCCAGTATTTATGCTGCAGTAGTTAATGTGTCGGGGGGGCTAGGGTCAGTCTGTTATATCTGGAGTATTTCTCCTGTCTTATCCAGTGTCCTGTGTTATTTTAAGTATGCTCTCTCTCTCTCTTTTTCTCTCTCTCGGAGGACCTGAGCCCTAGGACTATGCCTCAGGACTACCTGGCATGATGACTCCTTGCTGTCCCCAGTCCACCTGGCCGTGCTGCTGCTCCAGTTCCAACTGTTCTGCCTGCAGCTATGGAACCCTGACCTGTTCACCGGACGTGCTACCTGTCCCAGACCTGCTGTTTTCAACTCTCTAGAGACAGCAGGAGCGGTAGAGATACTCTCAATGATCGGCTATGAAAAGCCAACTGACATTTACTCCTGAGGTGCTGACCTGTTGCACCCTCGACAACTACTGTGATTATTATTATTTGACCATGCTGTTCATTTATGAACATTTCAACATCTTGGCCATGTTCTGTTATAATCTCCACCCGGCACAGCCAGAAGAGGACTAGCCACCCCTCATAGCCTGGTTCCTCTCTAGGTTTCTTCCTTGGTTTTGGCCTTTCTAGGGAGTTTTTCATAGCCACCGTGCTTCTACACCTGCATTGCTTGCTGTTTGAGGTTTTAGGCTGGGTTTCTGTACAGCACTTTGAGATATCAGCTGATGTAAGAAGGGCTATATAAATACATTTGATGTTCCCTGTTTAGTGAGTCCTCCAGATCAGAGGCAGTAGGGATGACCAGGGATGCTCTCTTGAAAAATGTGTGAATTGGACCATTTTCCTGTCATGTTAAGCAATTAAAATGTAACGAGTACTTTTAGGTATCAGGGAAAATGTATGGAGTAAAAAGTACATTATATTCTTCAGGAATGTAGTGAAGTAAAAGTTGTCAAAAACATAAATAGTAAAGTACAGATACCCCCAAAAATACTACTTAAGTAGTACTTTAAAGTATTTATACACCATTGTCAACAGGTTAGCTAATCTAAGCCAATCACAGACGAATACTGAATAGCTAAACGCCCATTTTCTAAGGAAGTGGGGGAGAGAGACCGAGAGAAAAAAGAAAAAAAAACTGGTGGTGTAATTAAAAGGAAATAAAAAGAAAACTACTTCATATTCATCATCTCTAGCCCCACCGCAACATCAACATTTGTGAAAATGGTGTGTTTCTGTCTTGTTGTAAAAAAGGGCTGTGAGGGGCATCTAGCTACTGTACTGAGGACCAGAGCGGTGCATATTGATACAGTACTGAGGACCAAAGCGGTGCATATTGATACAGTACTGAGGACCAGAGCGGTGCATATTGATACTCTACTGAGGATCAGCCAGGACCCAAGAGGTGCATCTAGCTACTGTACTGAGGACCAGCCAGGATCAGAGAGGGGGGGGGAGAGAGGGGACAGTGTTTTACTTACAAGTGCTCACCTGACACCTATATTACAGCTAGGGATGCACAATATATCAGTAAGCATATCGGAATCAGACAATATTAGCTAAAAATGCCAACATCGGCCCGATGTCTAGTTTAACGCCGATGTGCAAAACCGATGTCAAAGCTGACGTGCATACCTATACAACGTAGGTAGATGAAGTCCATACCTATATAACATGCATACCTATACAACGTCGGTGGATGAGGTCCATACCTATATAACATGCATACCTATACAACGTAGGTAGATGAGGTCCATACCTATATAACATGCATACCTATACAACGTAGGTAGATGAGGTCCATACCTATATAACATGCATACCTATACAACATAGGTAGATGAGGTCCATACCTATATAACATGCATACCTATACAACGTAGGTAGATGAGGTCCATACCTATATAACATGCATACCTATACAACGTAGGTAGATGAGGTCCATACCTATATAACATGCATACCTATACAACGTAGGTAGATGAGGTCCATACCTATATAACATGCATACCTATACAACATAGGTAGATGAGGTCCATACCTATATAACATAGGTAGATGACGTAATGACGGCACGAAAAATACAGCGCTACACAGAACAGCAGAAAAATACTAAGTGCACACTTCCAACAACTAAACAAGTTCAAGTCCAGCAGTCATTTGAAAGAGTAAGAACATTTCAGCAAGACGACTCAAAAGGCGAAATCCATTAAACGCCACGATAATGGAATTCATTGACCTTGACAATCAACCGGTCTCTGTCGTGGATGATGTTGGCTTTTGCCAACTGGTCGAGCACCTCAAGCATCGGTACACACTACCAAGTAGGCGCTATTTTTCAGATGTTGCCCTACCGGAGTTACACAGTATTGCTGAAACACACATACATGAGCTACTTGCTATGGGCGTTACTGCTATTAGCTTCACGACTGACATTTGGACCAGCGACATCAGCCCCCATGAGCATGCTGAGTCTGACAGCACAGTGGGTCGACGAGGATTTCGTACTGAGGAAAGCCGTATTGCATGCTCAAGAACGTGCTGGTTCTCATACCGCTGCAGACATTTCAATGGCGTTTGAGAACATGTTTGAAACTTGGAAACATGAACACACTCCTAGCGCCATTCGAACAACTGACTGGAGAAATAAGCTTATCAACGGTGTCTGTAGCAGACGTGATACCCTCTGTCATGGTATTGAAACACCTGCTCAACAAATCTGCCCACACAGACAGTGGGGTTAACTTCCAAAAGTACTCTACAAGAGGCTGTGAACAAGTGATTCGGTGACATTCTCTCTGAGCCTCTTTACTGTGTCGCCACCATGCTCGACGCTAGGTACAAGGACCGCTACTTCGATGCAGACAAGAAATAGGGTTTAGGTGAAACCGAGGAAGAAGCCACGGACAGACAGAGCTGAAACTTCACTGCTTGACTTTTATGATGAAATCCTGGTTGAGAATGAAACGACTGAACAAATGATTTTTGATTTTGATGATGTTTTACTGGTAATGGGGACATATGTAAATGCCAACAAAATAACTTTTTGGGTCAGTGTGTGTGTGCACACGTGTGTTTCAACTATATTTAACTGTACTAGAATGCTTTAAAAAGCCGCTAAAATTTTAAATAACGGTGATCGGTATTGTTTTTTTTTTGGCAAAGAGAATATTGGATACCGGTATCGGCCAGAAATGTCATATAGATGGATCCCTAACTACAGCATATCAACACATGTACTACTGCAGAACAACTCATTACAATGCACATGACTTACATAAACGGAGTGGACAAAACATTAAGAACACCTTCCGAATATGGAGGTGCAGCTCCAACTTTTTGTCCTTAGAACAGCCTCAATTCGTCAGGGCATGGGACTCTACAAGGTGTCGAAAGCATTCCACAAGGATGCTGGCCCATGTTGACTCCAATGCTTCCCACATTCTTGATACACACGGGAAAACTGTTGAACGTGAAAAACCCAGCAGCGGTGCAGTTCTTGACAGACTCAAACCGGTGCACCTGGCACTAACTACAATACCATACCCCGTTCAAAGGCACTTCAATCTTTTGTCTTGCCCATTCACCCTCTCAATGGCTCACATACAATGTCTCAAGGCTTTAAAAAAAAATAATAATCCTACTTTAACTTGTCTCCTCCCCTTCATCTACACTGATTGAAGTGGATTTAACAAGTGAAATCAATAAAATATCATAGCTTTAACCTGGATTCACCTGGTCAGTCTGTGTCATGGAAAGAGCATAATGTTCTCCATGTTGTTGTCATGTTGCTACCTTGCTATGTTGTCGTCTTAGGTCTCTCTTTATGTAGTGTTGTGATGTGTGTTTTGTCCTATATTTACATGTTATTTAAAAAATATATATATTTATTTATATTGTATTTATTATTTCTTTTTTATCCCAGGCACCCGTCCCTGGAGGAGGCCTTTTGGTAGGCCGGCATTGTAAATAAACATTTGTTCTTAACTGACTTTCCTAGTTAAATAAAAAGGTTAAATAAAAATAATAATACAAATAAAATGTTTTGTACAGTGTATTTCACCTCAAATCTTAAGCATGACCCTTTAATCACTATTTAGAGATGGAGGGAGAGGGAGAGCGAGAGAGAGAGAGAAACAAAGAAACAGGGTATAGGAACTATTGCCTGGATCTCCAAAATGGCGTCTATGTGGCTCTGTTTGGCCATAGTGTGTGATCTACCCTGTATCCGTGCAGCACTGACGGTGCAACTGTGGTGCCAGTGAAGAGGAGTGGGACGGAAAGACTTGAGGAGCGATTCCTCTCATACCATGTCTGCCTGCGTGTGAATGCATGTCGCGATGCCTCCGTGTTCGCCTGCGTCACCAAATGGCACCCTATTCCCTATATTGTACACTACTTTTGACCAGAGCCCAATGGCACCCTATTCAATATATAGTACACTACTTTTGACCAGAGCCCTATGGCACCCTATTCCCTACACAACTTTTGACCAGAGCCCTATGGCACCCTATTCCCTACACAGTACACTACTTTTGACCAGGGCCCATAGGGTAATAGTGCACTATGTAGTCAATAGCTTCCCATTTGGGACTCTCCCTCCGACATCTTTTTCATGATACAGTGATGACAGATGGTGATAACTGACTCTAGGATCTCAAAACATTCCTACATCAGTTACATCTCTCAAAACGTGTCAACAGACAAAACATTCTCACGGTAAGGGGTTGCGCTCATCTCTCTCTCAATTCAATTCAAGGGCCTTTATTAGCATGGGAAACATATGTTAACATTGCCAAAGCAAGTGAAGTAGATAATATACAAAAGTGAAATAAACAAAAATGAACAGTAAACATTACATTCAGAAGTTTCAAAAAAATATAGACATTACAAATGTCATTATGTCTATATACAGTGTTGTAACAATGTACAAATGGTTAAAGTACAAAAAGGAAAATAAATAATCATAAATATGGGTTGTATTTACAATGGTGTTTGTTCTTCACTGGTTGCCCTTTTCTTGTGGCAACAGGTCACAAATATTGCTGCTGTGATGGCACACTGTGGTATTTCACCCAGTAGATATGGGAGTTTATCAAAATTGGGTTTGTTTTCGAATTCTTTGTGGATCTGTGTAGTCTGAGGGAAATATGTGTCTCTAATATGGTCATACATTTGGCAGAAGGTTAGGAAGTGCAGCTCAGTTTCCACCTCATTTTGTGGGCAATGTGAACATAGCCTGTCTTCTCTTGAGAGCCAGGTCTGCCTATCGAGGCCTCTCTCAATAGCAAGGCTATGCTCACTGAGTCTGTACATAGTCAAGGATTTCCTTAAGTTTGGGTCAGTCACGGGGGGGGGTCTCTCCCTCTCTCGCACCCTGGTTATGGTTGGTCTGTGCCTTACCGTCTTTCTGCAGGAATGAGAAGTCTATTTGTAGTGTTGGCTTTAGCCCGTAACAGCATAGAGCAGTGATTGTCCTGTCAGGAGAAATCCTTCTCCTTCCTACACCTTTCCTCTCTGGACTGTCCTGCTGTGCTGAGAGGAAAGGTTGTATGGTCAGCAATTGACTGTAGGAGCCAGCTGTGCTCTAAGGGGGGTTGAACTTATGCCAGCCTATGTACAGATGGCCAATCGACCCAGTTCTATACAAGGCTAAGGTTGTGTATGGTAGACGGTATTCAGCAGTTAGGCGAGTGTGTATGGTAGACGGTATTCAGCAGTTAGGCGAGTGTGTATGGTAGACGGTATTCAGCAGTTAGGCGAGTGTGTATGGTAGACGGTATTCAGCAGTTAGGCGAGTGTGTATGGTAGACGGTATTCAGCAGTTAGGCGAGTGTGTATGGTAGACGGTATTCAGCAGTTAGGCGAGTGTGTATGGTAGACCGTATTCAGTAGTTAGGCGAGTGTGTATGGTAGACCGTATTCAGTAGTTAGGCGAGTGTGTATGGTAGACCGTATTCAGTAGTTAGGCGAGTGTGTATGGTAGACCGTATTCAGTAGTTAGGCGAGTGTGTATGGTAGACCGTATTCAGTAGTTAGGCGAGTGTGTATGGTAGATTTGTATTCAGTAGTTAGGCGAGTCTGTATGGTAGACCGTATTCAGTAGTTAGGCGAGTCTGTATGGTAGATTTGTATTCAGTAGTTAGGCGAGTGTGTATGGTAGACGGTATTCAGTAGTTAGGCGAGTGTGTATGGTAGACGGTATTCAGTAGTTAGGCGAGTGTGTATGGTAGACCGTATTCAGTAGTTAGGCGAGTGTGTATGGTAGACCGTATTCAGTAGTTAGGCGAGTGTGTATGGTAGACCGTATTCAGTAGTTAGGCGAGTGTGTATGGTAGACCGTATTCAGTAGTTAGGCGAGTCTGTATGGTAGATTTGTATTCAGTAGTTAGGCGAGTCTGTATGGTAGACGGTATTCAGTAGTTAGGCGAGTGTGTATGGTAGACGGGATTCAGTAGTTAGGCGAGTGTGTATGGTGGGCGGGATTCAGTAGTTAGGCGAGTGTGTATGGTAGACCGTATTCAGTAGTTAGGCGAGTGTGTATGGTAGACCGTATTCAGTAGTTAGGCGAGTGTGTATGGTAGACCGTATTCAGTAGTTAGGCGAGTGTGTATGGTAGACCGTATTCAGTAGTTAGGCGAGTCTGTATGGTAGACCGTATTCCGTAGTTAGGCGAGTCTGTATGGTAGACCGTATTCAGTAGTTAGGTGAGTCTGTATGGTAGACCGTATTCAGTAGTTAGGCGAGTCTGTATGGTAGACCGTATTCAGTAGTTAGGTGAGTCTGTATGGTAGACCGTATTCAGTAGTTAGGCGAGTCTGTATGGTAGGATCTGCTATGTTGAAGCCAGCTGCTCCTTTTCTCATTCCTGACCAGGGTCATAGAAATGCAAACTCAGTCAGAAGATGTAACCTAGCTTTTCAATGTCCACCATATTTGCACCAAAAGTTCCAACTTCCAAGACAATGAAATTTTGGTCAGAATACAGATTAGAATATTTTTGTTCTGGAATGTTTGGAGCCAATACGGAATGAACGTTTGCTAACTTTGTATGAATTATAGAAGAGCTCTGGCTTTGAGGTCGACCAACCAGTAAAGTCTGGCCAACAGCATATCTTCCTCTCCTGAGAGCGAGGGGCGGGGTCAGAGTGGGTTAACACTGTCAGATCTGTCAACACCGGACAGGAAACACACTAAAGCCACCTCTGGTCCACTTCCTGTATCCTCTCCCAGGTTAAGGAAGTTTGAAAAGGGACAGGTTGTTCAGAATAGACAAGAGGGCCAACCTCAGTGGGGTGGGTTTTCAAACATAACAGAAATGCTATTTATAAAGGATGATATGCACTATAAAGAGATGCAAAGTCCTTGGTCACTTTTCAAGAGCATCTTATGGTAGACCATTTACTACAATAAGGTCAAGCTGAGGTCTACTGCTTTCAGTTTCAGAGTCAAAGTTAATACATTTTGGTTCCTGTCCAAGGCCTCCAGCCGTTGCAGACCAAGGCCTCCAGCCGTTGCAGACCAAGGCCTCCAGCCGTTGCAGACCAAGGCCTCCAGCCGTTGCAGACCAAGGCCTCCAGCCGTTGCAGACCAAGGCCTCCAGAGCAGATGGAAATTAGTGGGGGTGTCGGGTGCTGGGTGAAAACGAATGTGTCCACAGACAGATTGGTACAGATTGTGAGTGAAGAGAAAGTGTGAGAGAGAGTGAAAGAGAGAGAGAGAGAGAGAGAGTGGCAGAGAGGGAGGGGGTGCACAAAGTAATGACTCTTCACTCCATGTGAAAGAGTGTGGGAGTGGAAGGAGCGCAGATAGGGCGGTAGAGCGAGATATACAGGAAGATAGAGAGCATTGCCATAGAGAAAAATACAGAGATATTGAGAGAGAGAGCGCGAGAGAACGAGAGAGAGAGTCAGTCAGCATAGCTAGGGGTCAGTCAACAGCGACCTCTCGTCTCATCTGGGAGGAATGAGAAAGGACACAGACATCTAGAGTCCTCAGGCACATTCTCACTACACAACAACTAGAATACACACAGAACACTGTATCATGACCTCAACATCACGGAGAAGCACAATACACTCCTCCTGTAACACTGTATCAAGGCCAGAATATAAGGGCAGCTCTTGACTGCAGAGCAAACAACTGGAGAACTACAAGCTTTCCTAGAACGACAATACACTCATAACAGTGGATCAAGTCTGAACTAGGGTACCTTACACTGCTATAACCCTGTACCAGCCATGTGGATAAATAACTGGACCATATGCTGCCATGACAGTCTTTATCTGAAGAGGTTAAAGGTGTTGAAGGAGATCTGGGAAACGCTACACTAGGTGGGTGAGTTTTTGGCTCAGGCACGTGATGTTAGCCAAAGGGGGTCCTCTGTAACAGCTGCAGACCATGTTTAAAAAAAATAAAAAATAAAAAAAAGGTTGTCCCAAACAAAGTGTCAGAGAACAATAGGTTACTGTGTCTGGGACAGAATCGACAGGAAGTAGGCCTCTACAGCATTCCTCCACATACTATACAGCACTTGACAGACAGTGTGACACTACAGGCTGGCTACTAGGATCACTGACTGGCATCCCACTGACTGGCATCCCACCGACTGGCATCCCACATGAGTCTATACAAATCAAAATCAAACTTTTTTTAGTCACATGGGCCGAATACAACAAGTGTAGAAATTACAGTGAAGCGCTTACTTACCAGCCCTTAACCAACAGTGCAGTTCAAGAAGAGTTAAGAAAATATTTACCAAATAAACTCAAGAAAGACTTTTTTTAAATAATAAAAAGTAACACCATAACAATAACAAGGCTATCTACAGGGGGTACAGGTTAGAGGTACATTTGTACATGTAGGTAGGGGTAAAGTGACTATGCATAGATTATAAACAGCGAGTATCAACAGTATAAAACCAAATGGGGGGGGGGGGTCAATGTAAATAGTCCAGTGGCTATTTGATTAATTGTTCAGCAGTCTTATGGCTTGGGGGTAGAAGCTGTTAAGGAGCCTTGTGGTCCAAGACTTGGCACTCTGGTACCAGCTTGCTGTGCGGTAGAGAGAAAACAGTCTATGACTTGGGTGACTGGAGTCTCTGACAATTTTATGAGCTTTCCTCTGACACTGCCTGGTATATAGGTCCTGGATAGCAGGAAGCTTGGCCCCAGTGATGTACTGGGCAGTACGCACTACCCTCTGTAGTGCCTTACGGTCAGATGCCGAGTAGATGCCATACCAGGCGGTGATGCAACCGGTCAGGATGCTCTCGATGGTGCAGCTGTAGAACCTTTTGAGGATCTGAGGACTCATGCCAAATCTTTTCAGTCTCCTGAGGGGGAAAAGGTTTTGTCGTGCCCTCTTCACAACTGTTTTGGTATGTTTGGACCATCGTTGGTGATGTGGACACCAAGGAACTTGAAACTTTCGACCCGCTCCACTACAGCCCCGTCGATGTTAATGAGGGCGTGTTCAGCCCGCCTTTTGGTGTAGTCCACGATCAGCTCCTTTGTCTCGCTCACATTGAGGGAGAGGTTGTTGTCCTGGCACCACACTGCCAGTTCTCTGACCTCCTCCCTATAGGCTGTCTCATTGTTGTCGGTGATCAGGCCTACTACTGTTGTGACGCCAGCAAACTTAAAGGTGTTGGAGTCGTGTTTGGCCATGCAGTTATGGGTGAACAGCGAGTACAGGAGGGGACTAAGTACACACCCCTGAGGGGCTCCAGTGTGGCAAACGTGTCGTTGCCTATCCTTACCGCCTGGGGGCGGCCCGTCAGGAAGTCCAGGTTCCGGTTGCAGAGGGAGGTGTTTAGTCCCAGGGTCCTTAGCTTAGTGATGAGCTACGTGGGCACTATGGTGTTGAATGCTGAGCTGTAGTCAATGAATAGCATTCTCACATAGGTGTTCCTTTTGTCCAGGTGAGAAAGGGCAGTGTTGAGTGCGATTGAGATTGCGTCATCTGTCGGGGCGGTATGCGAATTGGAGTGAGTCTTGGATTTCTGGGATAATTGTGTTGATGTGAGCCATGACCAGCCTTTCAAAGCACTTCATGGCTACCGACGTGAGTGCTACGGAGTGGTAATCATTTAGGCAGAGTCCCTGTGCCCAAGGAAGGGAAGGTAACATGGTGGTCTGTTTGATACATGTAGGTATTACAGACTCAGACAGGGAGAGGTTGAAAATGTCAGTGAAGACACTTGCCAGTTGGTCCGTGCATGCTTTGAGTACACGTCCTGGAAATCCGTCTGGCCCAGCGGCTTTGTGAATGTTGATCTGTTTAAAAGGTCTTGCTCACGTCGGCTACCACACAGTCATCCAGAACAGCTGGTGCGCCTGACTGTGTAGGTCTATACAATACTACCGACGGGTGTAGGTCTATACAGTACTACCGACGGGTGTAGGTCTGGTGTAGGTCTATACCAGTACTACTGATGGGTGTAGGCCAACGTGTTTTCAGCACTTTTATTACCCTGACTGATCAAAACTAACTTTCTCGTCTGCTGAGAAATAATGTTTGGAACATCAAAATCGCAGTATCGAAACGTGAGAATCACAATACATTACGTATCCTCACCCAAGTATCGTGATAACATTGTGAGGTCCCTGGCAATTCCCAGCCCATTTCACCTGCTCTCTCCCTCTCCACTTTACAGTACAACTGTTTGTGTGAATGTGGGAGGGTGAGTAGGAGGAGAACGATAGCAGATTTCCGAGACCACAGTGCCAGCAACGATGGAGGAGAGGAAGGGGAGAGTGAAAGCGTTTTCTAGAACACTATGTGCTATTCTACCCTGAGAGAAAATGAGGGTCGCCTACTCACTACTTTCCTCCCATAAAAAAATAATTGTCATTGAAAGACAAAAAGGCCCATGAGTCTGAAGGTAAAGGTAATGAGCTCTGCTGAAGTGGTTGAGGGAGGGAGGGAGAGAGGACATCTGACTGATACAGCCTTTTAGGGAGACAGAAAAAGATCTCAATAGCTGTACTATATTTTGTACAATTATTAGTGGATTTGATCAAATCCACAGACACATTTGACCCTTATCTAAGCCCCGCCCCAGAATTTTGGGCAACCAATCGCAGCGGTCCAATGGATAGCAACTGTCGTCGAGTCCGACACCTTGAACAAGTGCACGTTTAAAAAAAAATAAAAAACGCATAAAAGCCAGTGAGGTATATGGCAAAAACGGAGTTTTCTTTAACCATCTAAGGTCGATGTCCACGCCCCCGCGGAAATCTAATTAGTATCATTTTTTAAAAGAAAATTTAAATCTCCCTAAAATTCTGTCAGTTAAGCATGGGATGTGTCTCAATCCACCGCATCCGCCTATTTACCGCTTCCACATCAAATCAAATTTTATTTGTCACATTCGCCGAATACAACAGGTAGACCTTACAATGAAATGCTTACGAGCCCTCAACTAACAATGCAGTTAAGAAAATACCAAAAAAAGTAAAAGATAAGATAAACAAATAATTAAAGGGACAGCAGTAAAATAACAATAGTGGGGCTATATACAGCGGGTACCGGTTCAGAGTCAATGTGTCATGTGCGGGGGCACCAGTGTTGAGGTAATTGAGGTAATTATGTACATGCAGGTAGGGTTAATGAAGTGGCTATGCATAGATAATAACAGAGTAGCAGCAGTGTAGGGGGGGTGCAAATAGTCTGGGTAGCCATTTGATTAGCTGTTCAGGAGTCTTATGGCTTGGGGGTAGAAGCTGTTTAGAAGCCTCTTGGACCTAGACGTGGTGCTCCGGTACCGCTTGCAGTGCGGTAGCAGAGAGAACAGTCTATGACTAGGGTGACTGTAGTCAGAATTTTTAGGGCCTTCCTCTGACACCGCCTGGTATAGAGGTCCTGGATGGCAGGAAGCTTGGCCCCAGTGATGTACTGGGCCGTACGCACTACCCTCTGTAGTGCCTTGCGGTCTGAGGCCAAGCAATTGCCATACCAGGCAGTGATGCAACCCGTTGGGATGCTCTCGATGGTGCAGCCGTAAAACCCTTTGAGGATCTGAGGACCCATAACAAATCTTTTCAGTCTCCTGAGGGTGAATAGGTTTTGTCGTGCCCTCCTCACGACTATCTTGATGTGCATGGACCATGTTAGTTTGTTGGTGATGTAGAAGCCAAAGAACTTGAAGCTCTCAACCTTCTCCACTACTGCCCCATCGATGAGAACCATGGCTTCTGGTTGGGGTATGTATGTACAGTCACTGTGGGGGTGACGTCCTCGATGCACTTATTGATAAAGCCAGTGACTGATGGTGTACTCCTCAATGCCATCGGAGGGATCCCGGAACATATTCCAGTCTGTGCTAGCAAAACAGTCCTGTAGCTTAGCATCTGTTTCATCTGACCACCTTTTTATTGATCGAGTCACTGGTGATTCCTGCTTTAATTTTGCTTGTAAGCAGGAATCAGGAGGATAGCGTTATGGTCAGATTTGCCAAATGGAAGGCGAGCTTTGTATGCGTCTCTGTGTGTGGAGTAAAGGTGGTCTAGAATTGTTTCCCCTCTGGTTGCACGTTTAACATGCTGATAGAAATTAGGTTAAACTGATTTAAGTTTCCCTGCATTAAAGTCACTGGCCACCAGGAGCGCCGCCTCTGGATGAGCGTTTTCCTGTTTGCTTATGGCGGAATACAGCTCATTGAGTGCAGTTTTAGTGCCAGCCTCGGTCTGTGATGGTATGTAGACTGCTACAAAAAAATACTGATCTACAGCTCATCTACAGTTTATCATGAGATACTCTACCTCAGGCGAGCAAAACTTTGAGACTTCCTTAGATATCGTGCACCAGCTGTTTACATAAATGCATAGGCCCCCGCCCCATGTATTACCAGAGGCTGCTGCTCTGTCTTGTATAACCCGCAAGCTGTGTGTTCTTAATGTCGTCGTTCAGCAACGACTTGGTGAAACGTAAGATATTACAGTTTTTAATGTCCCGTTGGTAGGACATATGTGCTTTCAGCTTGTCCCATTTATTTTCCAGCGATTGAACGTTTGCTAGCAGAACGGAAGGCAAGGGCAGATTAGCCACTCGTCACCTGACCCCCGCAAGGCACCCGGATCTTGTGCCTCGAAATCTCAGATTACTTGTCCAGTGAATCACGGGGATTGGGGCCTGGTCGGGTGTCTGCAATATATCCCTCGCGTCCGACTCATTGAAGAACTCCTCGTCCAATTTTTTTTTTTTTAATGGCTAAATAATTTAAACAGGTCACCAGGGGTACTTGCTACTTTGGTTAATGAAATGCAGAGCCCATTGGAACATTTTTTTAATTCCTAAATTACACTTTGTTACATCGTTTGCTAGCGCAGCTGGTTAGCTAGCTCAGTCTCACTGAACACCAAACGCTGCTAACGCTATCTAGCTAGCCACTTAATATAACTTGTTTTCTCAAAATGTTAGCTAGCTATGTTAGCAATGTTATGAATAAAACTCACATCTGCTGTCGACATCAGGATACGATTTGAGAGCACTAGTTAGCTCCAAATGTTGTCGTAGCTTTGACTGCATGCTGACAGTGAATTCAGAGACATTCAGTGGCTAGATACACTACAACCATAATTTGACCAGATTCCCGTTATTGTAATTGTAATGACAGTCCACCACAACATACCCAATAGTTTCCTGATTAGCGAGGAGTAGTCTGTGTTTAATTGCATTGTGTATTAGAAACAAACTTTGAGATCATTGCGAGGGGATTTCGCCAGCGGTTGGTATGGGGAAATCAGCTTCAAGGGTTAATGTTGACTGAGGTTGCAACAGTAACCAGGGGGCCAGTGGTTGGTATGGGGAAATCAGCTTCAAGGGTTAATGTTGACTGAGGTTGCAACAGTAACCAGGGGGCCATTGGTTGGTATGGGGAAATCAGCTTCACGGGTTAATGTTGTCAGGTTGCAACAGTAACCAGGGGGCCAGTGGTTGGTATGGGGAAATCAGCTTCACGGGTTAATGTTGACTGAGGTTGCATCAGCAACCAGGGGGACAGTGGTTGGCAAAGGGTACATCTTCTAATAAAAAAGACAAAATTGACTTCACATAACATCCCACTGGTCTAAGATAAGAATAGAAGCTCTTTTCAACTACACTGCTAGAAAAGAACAGCAGTATCCTTGACAACCAACCCAGTGCTAGAAGTCAAAAGAGAATTTGAAACACTGCAGAAAAGCACAGTTTATTAACAGTCAGTGAAAGAAATTGACACTTAAAGCAACGTTAAGGCAACGTTTGTCTAGTACTTACAGGCTCCTGTCCTGTCCTGTGTGTCAGTCTCAGGATAATCTGAAAGAAAAAAGGAGGAACATTTTTGGACCAAAACAGGAACTATAAGAATATAATCATGGGAACTTCACATTACCCCTTTGAGAGTAAACTTGGCTGACAGGGCAGAACTAAAAGAGATTAATGAAATAACACATCCAAAAATAAGAGGCTGACCGATATGGGATTTTTGGGTCTGATAGCGATTTTAGGGAGGCAAGTCACCAATATATCTACCAATATATGGTATTTTAGAGGTGAAATGATAAACCGACCGTTTCATTAACAAATTGTGCTCCAAAGGATTAACAGATACTGTACTCATTTACGATAGCAAATTTCAATTTACAAAAAAAAAAAACAATGACGTTTTCGTCTTTTGAGCTTCTAGTCATTAAATCTATGCAGCCTACTCACTCACTTTTTATAGCTACTGTTTACAGGCCTCCTGGGCGATATGCAGTGTTCCTCACTGAGTTCCTATCGGATCTTGTAGTCATAGCAGATAATATTCTAATTTTTGGTGACTTTAACATTCACATGGAAAAGTCCACAGACCCACTCCAAAAGGCTTTCGGAGCCATCATCGACTCAGTGGGTTTTGTCCAACATGTCTCTGGACCTACTCACTGCCACAGTCATACCCTGGACCTAGTTTTGTCCCATGGAATAAATGTTGTGGATCTTAATGTTTTTCCTCATAATCCTGGATTATCGGACCACCATTTTATTGCGTTTGCAATCGCAACAAATAATCTGCTCAGACCCCAACCAAGGAGCATTAAAAGTCATGCTATAAATTTTCAGACAACCCAAAGATTCCTTGATGCCCTTCCAGACTCCCTCTGCCTACCCAAGGACGTCAGAGGACAAAAATCAGTTAACCACCTAACCCAGGAACTCAATTTAACCTTGCGCAATACCCTAGATGCAGTTGCACCCCTAAAAATTAAAAACATCTGTCATAAGAAACTAGCTCCCTGCTATACAGAAAATACACAAGCTCTGAAGCAAGCTTCCAGAAAATTGGAACGGAAATGGTGCCACACCAAACTGGAAGTCTTCCGACTAGCTTGGAAAGACAGTACCGTGCAGTATCGAAGAGCCCTCACTGCTGCTCGATCATCCTATTTTTCCAACTTAATTGAGGAAAATAAGAACAATCCGAAATTTCTTTTTGATACTGTCGCAAAGCTAACTAAAAAGCAGCCTTCGCAAATGGAGGATGGCTTTCACTTCAGCAGTAATACATTTATGAACTTCTTTGAGGAAAAGATCATGATCATTAGAAAGCAAATTACGGACTCCTCTTTAAATCTGGGTATTCCTCCAAAGCTCCATTGTCTTGAGTCTATACAACTCTGCCAGGACCTAGAATCAAGGGAGATACTAAAGTGTTTTAGTACTATATCTCTTGACACAATGATGAAAATAATCATGGCCTCCAAACCCTCAAGCTGCATACTGGACCCTATTCCAACTAAACTACTGAAAGAGCTGCTTCCTGTGCTTGGCCCTCCTATGTTGAACATAATAAACGGCTCCCTATCCACCGGATGTGTACCAAGCTCACTAAAAAAGTGGCAGTAATAAAGCCTCTCTTGAAAAAGCCAAATCTTGACCCAGAAATTATAAACAAATTATCGGCCTATATCGAATCTTCCATTCCTCTCAAAAAAATTGAAAAAGCTGTTGCACAGCAACTCACTGCCTTCCTAAAGACAAACGATGTATACGAAACGCTTCAGTCTGGTTTTAGACCCCATCATAACACTGAGACTGCACTTGTGAAGGTGGTAAATGACCTTTTAATGACGTCAGACCGAGGCTCTGCATCTGTCCTCGTGCTCCTAGATCTTAGTGCCGCTTTTGATACCATCGATCACCACATTCTTTTGGAGAGATTGGAAACCCAAATTGGTCTACATGGACAAGTTCTGGCCTGGTTTAGATCTTATCTGTCGGAAAGATATCAGTTTGTCTCTGTGAATGGTTTGTCCTCTGACAAATCAATTGTAAATTTCGGTGTTCCTCAAGGTTCCGTTTTAGGACCACTATTGTTTTCACTATATATTTTACCTCTTGGGGATGTCATTCGAAAACATAATGTTAAATTTCACTGCTATGCGGACGACACACAGCTGTACATTTCAATTTCAAGCACCAAAATTGCCCTCGCTAGAAGCCTGTGTTTCAGAAATAAAGAAGTGGATGGCTGCAAACTTTCTACTTTTAAACTCGGACAAAACAGAGATGCTTGTTCTAGGTCCCAAGAAACAAAGAGATCTTCTGTTGAATCTGACAATTAATCTGGATGGTTGTACAGTCGTCTCAAATAAAACTGTGAAGGACCTCGGCGTTACTCTGGACCCTGATCTCTCTTTTGAAGAACATAAAGAATGTTTCAAGGACAGCTTTTTTCGATCTACGTAACATTGCAAAAATCAAACTTTCTGTCCAAAAATGACGCAGAAAAATTAATACATGCTTTTGTTACTTCTAGGCTGGACTACTGCAATGCTCTACTTTCTGGCTACCCGGATAAAGCACTAAACAAACTTCAGTTAGTGCTAAATACGGCTGCTAGAATCCTGACTAGAACCAAAAATTTTTATCATATTACTCCAGTGCTAGCCTCCCTACACTGGCTTCCTGTTAAGGCAAGGGCTGATTTCAAGGTTTTACTGCTAACCTACAAAGCATTACATGGGCTTGCTCCTACCTATCTTTCCGATTTGGTCCTGCCGTACATACCTACACGTACGCTACGGTCACAAGACGCAGGCCTCCTGATTGTCCCTAGAATTTCTAAGCAAACGGCTGGAGGTAGGGCTTTCTCCTATAGAGCTCCATTTTTATGGAATGGCCTGCCTACCAATGTGAGAGACGCAGACTCAGTCTCAACCTTTAAGTCTTTACTGAAGACTTCTCTTCAGTAGGTCCTATGATTAAGTATAGTCTGGCCCAGGAGTGTGAAGGTGAACGGAAAGGCTGGAGCAACGAACCGCCCTTGCTGTCTCTGCCTTGCCGGTTCCCCTCTTTCCACTGGGATTCTCTGCCTCTAACCCTTTTACAGGGGCTGAGTCACTGGCTTACTGGTGTTCTTCCATGCCGTCCATGGGAGGGGTGCGTCACTTGAGTGGGTTGAGTCACTGACGTGGTCTTCCTGTCTGGGTTGGCGCCCCCCCTTGGGTTGTGCCATGGCGGAGATCGTTGTGGGCTATACTCGGCCTTGTCTTAGGACGGTAAGTTGGTGGTTGGAGACATCCCTCTAGTGGTGTGGGGGCTGTGCTTGGCAAAGTGGGTGGGGTTATATCCTGCCTGTTTGGCCCTGTCCGGGGGTATCATCAGATGGGGCCACAGTGTCTTCTGATCCCTCCTGTCTCAGCCTCCAGTATTTATGCTGCAGTAGTTTATGTGTCGGGGGGCTAGGGTCAGTCTGTTACATCTGGAGTATTTCTCTTGTCTTATCCGGTGTCCTGTGTGAATTTAAATATGCTCTCTCTAATTCTCTCTTTCTGTCTTTCTCTCGGAGGACCTGAGCCCTAGGACCATGCCTCAGGACTACCTGGTATGATGACTCCTTGCTGTCCCCAGTCCACCTGGCCGTGCTGCTGCTCCAGTTTCAACTGTTCTGCCTGCGGCTATGGAACCCTGACCTGTTCACCGGACGTGCTGTTGCACCCTCGACAACTACTATGATTATTATTATTTGACCATGCTGGTCATTTATGAACATTTTAACATCTTCACCATGTTCTGTTATAATATCCACCCTGCACAGCCAGAAGAGGACTGGCCACCCCTCATAGCCTGGTTCCTCTCTAGGTTTCTTCCTAGGTTTTTGGCCTTTCTAGGGAGCTTTTCCTAGCCACCGTGCTTCTTTCACATGCTTTGCTTTCTGTTTGGGGTTTTAGGCTGGGTTTCTGTACAGCACTTTGAGATATCAGCTGATGTACGAAGGGCTATATAAATAAATTTGATTTGATTTACTCTAATTTATGATTCCTAAATATTAAAATTAACATTGATAACCACCAAAAAGCAACTATATGCGCTATAAATACAAAGACTTGTTTAGTCTACCTTCTTAGGTACGTTCTTTACGGAAATGTAAATCTGAAACTGCACTTTTCACAAGATCAAACTATACACTGAAATCAGTGGTGTAAAGTAATTAAGTAAAAATACTTAAAAGTACTACTTAAGTCGTTTTTTGGGGGTATCTGTACTTTAGTATTTATATTTTTGACAAGTTTTACTTCACTACATTCCTAAAGAAAATAAAATGTACTTTCTACTCCATACATTTTCCCTGACACCCAAAAGTACTTGTTACATTTTGAATGTTTAGCAGGACAGGAAAATGGTCTAATTCACACACTTATCAAGAGAACATCCCTGGTCATCCCTACTGCATCTGATCTGGCGGACTCACTAAACACGAATGCTTTGTTTGTAAATTATGTCTGAGTGTTGTGTGTGCCCCTGCCTAATTCGTAAATAAAAAATGTGAAAAGAAAATTGTGCCATTTGGTTTGCTTAATATAAGCATATTGAAATTATTTACACTTTTACTTTTGATACTTAAGTATATTTAAAACCAAATACTTTTTTACTTTTACTGGGTGACTTTCACGCGAGTCATTTTCTATTAAGGTATCTTTACTTTCGCTCAAGTATGACAATTGGGTACTTTTTCCCACCTCAGTGAAATCCTGTAACATGCAGCTCATAACTTCACCACTTTGTATTGAGTATAGAGGTCGACCGATTAAATCGGCATGGCCGATTTCAAGTTTTCATAACAAATCGGTAAACGGCATTTTCGGACGCCATTATGGCCGATTACATTGCACTCCACGAGGAGACTGCGTGGCAGGCTGACCACCTGTTATGCGAGTGCAGCAAGAAGCCAAAGTAAGTTACTAGCTAGCATTAAACGTATCTTATAAAAATCAATCTTAACATAATCACTAGTTAAACTAGTAATATCATCAACCATGCGTAGTTAACTAGCGTGTCGTGCGTTGCATATAGTCAATGCGGTGCATGTTAATTTATCATCGAATAACAGCCTACATCACCAAACGGGTGATGAATTAACAAGCACATTCGCGAAAAAATAAAATCACTGTTGTTACACCAATGTACACCGAACCATAAACATCAATGCCTTTAAAATCAATACACAAGCATATTTTTTGAAACCTGCATATTTAGTTAACATCGCCTGCTAACATGAATTTATTTTAATTAGGGAAATTGTGTCACGTTCTGTGCAAGCAGTCAGGGTATATGCAGCAGTTTGGGCCACCTGGCTCGTTGAACTGTGTGAAGACCATTTCTAACAAAGACCATAATCAATTTGCCAGATTTTTATATAATTATGACATAACATTGAAGGTTGTACAATGTAAGAGCAATATTTAGACTTAGGGATGCCACACGTTCGATAAAATACGGAACGGTTCCGTATTTCCCTGAAAGAATAAACGTTTTGTTTTCAAAATTATAGTTTACGGATTTGACCATATTAATGACCTACGGCTTGTATTTCTGTATGTTTATTATATTATAATTAAGTCTATGATTTGATATTTGATAGAGCAGTCTGAGCGGTGGTAGGCAGCAGCAGGCTCGTAAGCATTCATTCAAACAGCACTTTCCTGCGTTTGCCAGCAGCTCGTTGCTGTGCTTCAAGCATTGCGCTGTTTATGACTTCAAGCCTATCAACTCCCGAGAATAGGCTGGCAATACTATAGTGCCTATAAGAACATCCAATAGTCAAAGGTATATGAAATACAAATGGTATAGAGAGAAATAGTCCTATAATTCCTACAATAACTACAACCTAAAACTTCTTACCTGGGAATATTGAAGGCTCATGTTAAAAGGAACCACCAGCTTTCATATGTTATGAGCAAGAAACTTAAATGTTAGCGTTTTTAAATGGCACATATTGCACTTTTACTTTCTTCTCCAACACTGTGTTTTTGCATTATTTAAACCAAATTGAACATGTTTCATTATTTATTTGAGACTAAATTGATTTTATTTATGTATTATATTAAGTTAAAATAAAAGTGTTCATTCAGTATTGTTGTAAATGTCATCATTACAAATATATACAGTTGAAGTCAGAAGTTTACATACAACTTAGCCAAATACATTTAAACTCAGTTTCACAATTCCTGACATTTAATCCTAGTAAAAAGTCCCCGTCTTAGGTCAGTTAGGATCACCACTATATTTCAAGAATGTGAAATGTCAGAATAAAAGTGTAGAGAATGATTTCAGCTTTTATTTCTTTCATCACATTCCCAGTGGGTCAGAAGTTAACATACACTCAATTAGTATTTGGTAGCATTGCCTTAATTCTTTAACTTGGTTCAAACATTTTGGGTAGCCTTCCACAAGCTTCCCACAATAAGTTGGGTGAATTTTGGCCCATTCCCCCTGACAGAGCTGGTGTAACTGAGTCAGGTTTGTAGGCCTCCTTGCACGCACACGCTTTTTCATTTCTGACCACAAATGTTCTATAGGATTGAGGTCAGGGCTTTGTGATGGCCACTCCAATATCTTGACTTTGTCCTTAAGCCATTTTGCCACAACTTTGGAAGTATACTTGGGGTCATTGTCCAGACCCATTTGCGACCAAGCTTTAACTTCCTGACTGATGTCTTGAGATGTTGCTTCAATATATCCACATAATTTTCCTTCCTCATAATGCCATCTATTTTGTGAAGAGCACCAGTCCCTCCTGCAGAAAAGCAGCCCAGAACATGATGCTGCCACCCCCGTGCTTCACGGTTGGGATGGTGTTCTTCGGCTTGTTTTATCAGACCAGAGAACATTTCTCCAAAAAGTACGATCTTTGTCCCCATGTGCAGTTGCAAACCGTAGTCTGGCTTTTTTATGGCAGTTTTGGAGCAGTGGCTTCTTCCTTGATGAGTGGCCTTTCAGGTTATGTCGATATAGGACTTGTTTTACTGTGGATGTTGATACTTTTGTACCCATTTCCTCAAGCATCTTCGCAAGGTCCTTTGCTGTTGTTCTGGGATTGGTTTGCACCTTTCGCACCAAAGTAAATTAATCTCTAGGAGACAGAACGCGTCTCCTTCCTGAGTCGTATGACGGCTGCGTGGTCCCATGGTGTTTATACTTGCGTACTATTGTTTGTACAGATTAACATGGTACCTTCAGGCATTTGGAAATTGGTCTTGGCTGATAACTTTTGATTTTCCTATGATGTCAAGCAAAGAGGCACTGAGTCTGAAGGTAGGCCTTGAAATACATCCACAGGTACACCTCCAATTGACTCAAATGATGTCAATTAGCCTATCTGAAGCTTCTAAAGCCATGACATCATTTTTTGGAATTTTCCAAGCTGTTTAAAAGCACAGTCAACTTAGTATATGTAAACTTCTGGCCCCCGGGAATTGTGATACAGTGAACTATAAGTGAAATAATCTGTCTGTAAACAATTATTGGAAAAATGACTTGTGTCATGCACAAAGTAGATGTCCTAACCGACTTGCCAAAACTATAGTTTGTTAACAAGAAATTTGTGGAGTGGTTGAAAAATGAGTTTTAATGACTCCAACCTAAGTGTATGTAAACTTCCGACTTCAACTGTATATAAAAAATAAAAATGTGGCCGATTAATTGCTATCGGCTTTTTTTGGTCCTCCAATAATCGGTATCGGTGTTGACAAATCATAAAATCGGTCGACCTCTGAGTAGATTCACTACAATGCTTTACAACAGTCAGTCAAAGGTCGCGTAAACAAAACAGTTTATGGCAACCTCACAAGGAGAGCTTGTTCAGAGATACTTTTGAGGAGATGGGAAACTCAATTCAAATGTATATGTTTTCCCATGCTTCGTCAATGGACCGCGCAGTGCATTCTGGGTGATTCTTGGACAAGGAGAGCTCTCCTTCAAGGAGTGTATGGGGGTCAATTGGGGGCTAGCTCAAAAAAACAAAATTGGCATTAATTTTGTCTACAAGAAATACAACATTTAGGGCTGACCCCATTTAGTCAACTGGTCGATTGTTGGTAGATAGGCTGTTGGTCGACCGAGATTTCTTTAGTAGAGCACTAGCAAAAAAAATATTTTCAGGGTGTACAAGACACCTGTCTGATTCATGCCTGTCTGATTCATGCCCGTCTGAGTGGACTAATCCATTGTGGAGGACGTGGGGATGGGACAGTCCATCACTAAGACATGTGCTACTGAAATTGTATATGGTTATGTTATGTTAGCCTTCCCTGTGGCTCAGTTGGTAGAGCATGGTGTTTGCAACGCCAGCATGGTGTGTGCAACGCCAGGGTTGTGGGTTCGATTCCCACGGGAGGCCAGTACAAAAAAATAAATATATATATTTTTTTTTTAAATGCATGAAATTAAATGTATGCATTCACTACTGTAAGTCGCTCTGGATAAGAGCGTCTGCTAAATGACTAAAATGTAAAATGTATATAAGAACAATGGTGCAACACTAAAAACAATATTATTTTATAACACAATGTGCTTTTTCCTGCATTAAAAATAAAGCGACCCTTAAATATAGCATAAACAGTAAATAAATAAAACGTTACATTTCGGAAAATTACATTCAGGAATGTTTTTAGTTTTTGCTGTAATAAAGGATTTACAAATTATTAATAAAAAAATTATAATAATAAAACATTACAATACTCACCTTATAATTAATTTAGTGTTGTTTACATTGTTCCAAACGGTCAGAACAATTCTATTGTAATCTAACATAATATACACACAGGACCTGCTAATTACCTTTTTCTTGATCCAGTATTTGACTTCCCATTTATCTCCTGAGCAACGAGTAAACATTCCCCCATTTTGAGTTTATTATAGCCAGCTAACGTTAACCAGCCAGCGAATGTTAACCAAGTGACGAGGACAGGGATGCATTGACTTGGCACCAGTCCAGTGTGCGAACATAACTAGGACAGCCGGCCAGCTAGCTAGGCTAACTACTTTTGCTGGCATGATAAAGCCTAATTACATTACTATTACTGGTTAGCTAGCCAGCTAACGTTAACCAGCCAGCTAACGTTAACCAGCCAGCTAACGTTAACCAGCCAGCTAACGTTAACCAGCCAGCTAACGTTAACCAAGTGACGAGGACAGGGCTGCTTGCTTAGCCTGTTAGGGCTAGGGGGCAGTATTGACACGGCTGGATAAAAAACATACCCGATTTAATCTGGTTACCACTCCTACCCAGTAACTAGAATATGCATATACTTATTACATATGGATAGAAAACACCCTAAAGTTTCTAAAACTGTTTGAATGGTGTCTGTGAGTATAACAGAACTCAAATGGCAGGTCAAAACCTGAGAGATTCCTTTACAGGAAGTGGCCTGTCTGACCATTTCTTGAACTTCTTTTCCATCTCTATCTTTTACTAAGGATCTCTGCTCTAACGTGACACTTCCTACGTTTAGGCGCTCAGAGCCCGGGAAAAACCTGAATGTCGTCATCCCAGCCCCAGGCTGAAACACATTATCGCCTTTCTCAAGTGGCCGATCAAGGGACTCTGGGCTTAGGCGCGTGACCCGACCGCCCCCGCCTTTGTGATTTTTTCCTCTGTTTGCCGAAAAGGAGATTCCCGGTCGGAATATTATCGCTTTTCTACGAGAAAAATGGCGTAAAAATTGATTTTAAACAGCGGTTGACATGCTTCGAAGTACGGTAATGGAATATTTAGAATTTTTTTGTCACGAATTGCGCCATGCGCACGACCCTTCTTTACCATTTCGGATAGTGTCTGGAACGCACGAACAAAACGCCGCTATTCGGATATAACGATGGATTATTTTGGACCAAACCAACATTTGTTATTGAAGTAGCAGTCCTGGGAGTGCATTCTGACGAAGACAACAAAAGGTAATCAAACTTTTATAATAGTAAATATGATTATGGTGAGTGCTAAACTTGCCGGGTGTCTAAATAGCTAGCCCGTGATGCCTGGGCTATGTACTTAGAATATTGCAAAATGTGCTTTCATCAAAAAGCTATTTTAAAATCGGACATATCGAGTGCATAGAGGAGGTCTGTATCTATAATTCTTAAAATAATTGTTATGCTTTTTGTTAACGTTTATCGTGAGTAATTTAGTAAAATGTTAGCGAATTCCCCGGAAGTTTGCAGGGGGTATGCTAGTTCTGAACGTCACATGCTAATGTAAAAAGCTGGTTTTTGATATAAATATGAACTTGATTGAACAAAACATACATGTATTGTATAACATAATGTCCTAGGGTTGTCATCTGATGAAGATCATCAAAGGTGAGTGCTGCATTTAGCTGTCTTCTGGGTTTTGGTGACATTATATGCTAGCTTGAAAAATGGGTGTCTGATTATTTCTGGCTTGGTACTCTGCTGACATAATCTAATGTTTTGCTTTCGTTGTAAAGCCTTTTTGAAATCGGACAGTGTGGTTAGATTAACGAGAGTCTTGTCTTTAAATAGCTGTAAAATAGTCATATGTTTGAGAAATTGAAGTAATAGGATTTTTAAGGTTTTGAAAATCGCGCCACAGGCTTCAAGTGGCTGTTACATAGGTGGGACGAATTCGTCCCGCCTAGCCCAGAGAGGTTAGTGTACTTTTGATTATTTACTTATTTAAATATGCTGTCGCTGGCAAGCTACTCACCGTCAAACCACCATGCCCACTCTGACGTCGTGACTTCGGGCTGAATGATGTTCAATATACAGCTCATAGAGCACCCTCTTCAGGCAACCATTGAACAACCTAAAAAATGAGCGTATATAATATTCTATGTATCGGTGGTTTAAAGATTGATACAAATATTTCTGAGAATGACCGATATAAAATCGGCCGATATCAGCCTACCGATTCGTTGACGACTGGGGGGGGGAAGCGAGGAGAACGTTGCTAAAATAACCAAATATGGTCAATCTGATCTTGGCAAGAAGTCGTGCAGCCACAGCCATATGGATAATATTAAAACACACCCACGGTGTCTCCCCTGTGCAACGGGCCTATGTGATGAGTCTTCCAACTCCCACGGACTCCCCTCCCCAGACAGTTTTCAGGAGCATCCATTTGCCTCTGGAAACAGATATGGTTTTGTGTGAGATGGAGAATAGGAACACACACACACACACACACCTGGAGAGCCAGACAGCTGGGGATGTTGATTGTTTTTAAGACCAAGATAGGCCACAATGGACCACACAAGCATCCTAACCGTGTGTCCCCACTCTTACTCCGTAAAACACCTTACCGGTGGTCTGTGAGAGCTTGACCAATAGAAACACAGGGGAAGCAGGTTCTAAATACACTCAGTCATCCTGTCAAGTTTCTCGCCTCATTTCACAGTATGCTTGGCTTGACTGTGGACAGTCCCATAGGACATTCAGAGCTCTGCTTTCTAACATCCTTGAGGATTTGAATGCCCATTTCAAAGTCACTACAATACCAATTACTGTACTTTTTCTCAATTTTTTTAAATAAAATAAATATATAAAACAAAACAAACAAGAACATGTAGTTTTAGACTTTAAAACCTGTTGGGGCTACAGGTTAGCAATGAACCCCGAGTCGGGATTGCTAACAAGGCTGGAAATTCAAAACATCAAAAATCTAATAATTTCAATTTCTCAAACAATCAACTATTTTACACAATTTAAATGATAAACATCTCCTTAATCTAACCACATTGTTCGATTTTCAAAGAGGCTTTACGGCAAAAGCATAAAGTTAGATTATGTTAGGACAGTACATAGCCACAAAAGTACAAACATCCATTTTCAATTCAAGGTCAGGCGTCACCAAAAGCAGAAACCAGCTAGAATTATGCACTAACTTTTGTCAATCTCCATCAGATGACACTCCTAGGACATTATGTTATACAATACATGCATTTTTTGTTCCATCAAGTTCATATTTATATCCAAAAACAGCATTTTACAGTAGCGTGAAATTCAGATTTTTTTCTTCTCTGAAATGCTTCCGGTGAACATAACAAAATTACTATTCGAAAACATTGGTAAATTATAATATTGTCATTCAAAGAATAATATATTATCATCTCGTAATTGCTACCGAATGGCCAGATCTCAAAATAACTTTACTGGGAAATCACATTTTGCAATAAACGGGGTGCTATGCTAAGAACAACAGGCTATGCTATACAGTTAGCATCATCTAAAATCGATAATAACATTGTAAATATCCCCTTACCTTTGATTATCTCCATCAGAAGGCAGGCATCCCAGGTCCGGAAGGCATCCCAGGTCCGGAACAAATGTGGTTTCTTTTGACAAAGTTCATAATTTATGTCCAAATAACACCAAGTACTTAGCGTTCATTATGCTCCCACAAAACGTGGTGGGGGAGTGTAAAATCACGCCGAAAAGCTAAAAAAACCTAGTAAATAATCTATTTACGTCCGTTCAAACATGTCAAATGTTGTTTAGCATTAAGCTTTTGGTCCATTTTTAACGTTAAACATCAGTAATATTTTCACACAACCTATCCTATGTCTAGATAAACAATGATGACAAACTCACGCTTCTCAGATTTATGCGCAGCCGCAAAAAAATGAAGTGATGACATGTCAACTTCCTTGGATTCTAATTTGCTCTCTGTTTATCATAGACGCTTCAAACAACTTTATAAAGATCGTTGACATCTAGTGGAAGCCGTAGGTGTTGCGAAATGAATCCTTTCTCACTATGGTATCTATAAAACAATGACACTAAATAGTACAGTCACAAAATTCACATTTTTTTTTGATCTATTTTTCACAGGTTTTTGCCTGCAATATGAGTTTTGTTATACTTACAGACACCATTCAAACTGTTTTAGAAAATTCAGAGTGTTTTCTATCCGAATGTGTTAATAATATGCATATCCTAGCTTCTGAGTTGGTGTAGGAGGCAGTTAAAAATGGGCACATATTTTTTTCAAAATGTCTCAATACTGCCCCCGAGCCCCAAGAGGTTAAATAGTTTGAGACTTTAATACCAGGTTAGCCAATCTGGTGGTCCAAAAGAACATTAGATTGGTAAGTAGGCCAAACTGGTTGATAATTAGTACTTACACACAGTGCTATAATAGTGCTCTCAGCCAGGGGGGTCACCATAACAACACTTTGATGAGGATATTAGTGTTATAGTAGTCCAGTAACCATGGTGATTTAATCATTTAGAATGAGCACTTTGAGGACGATTAAGGAAAATGCTGATTCTGATACACCTTTAGGCTTACATAGGCCTAACACTAATGAAAATTAATTAAAACAATTTCAAAAGGACATGGAAAGGAAGCAAAAATAGAGGTTTCTCTTCCTGTGAGTTAACCAAGTCTGTTTATCCAGGGGCTGCAGCCTAGGCCTTTTCAGGCTACCTAAAGTCTATCAGCATATTGATCGCACGACACGCAAGGCTAAAACTCTCGACCACTGCTACTCTAACTTCCCCGCAATGCATACAAAGTCCCCCCTCCCTTCAGCAAATCCGACCACGACGCAATCTTGCTCGTTCTGTCTTATAGGCAGAAACTCAAACGGGATGTACCAGTGATGAGAACCATTCAACGCTGGTCTGACCAATCAGAAGCCACGTTTCAAGATTGTTTTGATCACGTGGAGTGGAATATGTTCCGGACAGCCTCAGAGAACAACATATGCGGACTCAGTGAGTACGTTTATAAAGAGGTGCATTGAAGACGTTGAACCCACTGACTATTAAAACCTTCCCCAACCAAAAACCGCAGATGGACGGCGGCATTTACGCTACACTGAAAGCGCGATCTACCGCATTTAACCATAGAAAAAGGTCTGGAAATATAGCTGAATACAAACAGTGTTGTTATTCCCTCCACAAGGCAATTAAACAAGCGAAACGCCGGAACAAGGACAAGGTGGAGTCGCAATTCAACGGCTCAGACACGACGCATGTGGCAGGGTCTACAGGAAATCACGGACTACAAAAACAGCCACGTCACGCCTCCAGACAAACTAAACACATTCTTTGCCGCTTTGAGGATAATACAGTGCCACCGTCGCGGCTCGCTAACAAAGACTGTGTCCCCTCCCTCTCCTTCTCCGTGGCTGACGTGAGTAAAACATTTAAATGTGTTAACCCTCGCAAGGATGCTGGCCAAGATGGCATCCCTAGCCGCATCCTCAGAGCATGCGCAGACCAGCTGGTTGGTGTGTTTACGGACATATTCAATCGCTCACTATCCCAGTCTGCTGTCCCCACATGCTTCAAGATGGCCACCATTGTTCCTGTTGCCAAGAAGGCAAAGATAACTGAACTAAATGACTATCGCCCTGTAGCACTCTCTTCTGTCATCATGAAGTGCTTTGAGAGACTAGTCAAGGATTATATCACCTCCACCTTACCGGCCACCCTAGACCCACTTCAGTTTGCATACTGCCCCAACAGGTCCACAGACGACGCAATCGCCATCACACTGCACACTTCCCTATCCCATCAGGACAAAAATAATACCTTGTAAGAATGCTGTTCATTGACTAGAGCTCAGAATTTAACACCA
The DNA here is from genome assembly GCF_965601325.2 of Salmo salar. NCBI lineage: Eukaryota > Metazoa > Chordata > Actinopteri > Salmoniformes > Salmonidae > Salmo > Salmo salar. The sequence goes on from NC_138305.1 coordinate 27,374,132, forward strand.
TAGTACCCTCCAAGCTCATCATCAAGCTGGAGGCCCTGGGACTCAACTCCACCTCCAGCTTGATGGCCCACCCCCAGGTGATGAAGGTAGGAAACAACATCTCCACTTCATTGACCCTCAACACAGGGGCCCCACAAGGGTGTGTGCTCAGCCCCCTCCTGTACTCCCAGTTCACCCATGACTGCGTGGCCACGCACGCCTCCAACTCAATCATCAAGTTCGCAGACGACACAATAGTAGTAGGCTTGATTACCAACAACGATGAGTCAGCCTACAGGGAGGAGGTGAGGCGCTCGGGGTGTGGTCAGGAAAACAACCTCTCACTCCACATCGACGGGACAGCAGTGGAGAAGGTGGAAAGTTTTGAGTTCCTCGGCGCACACATCACAGACAAACTGAAATGGTCCACCCACACAGACAGCGTGGTGAAGAAGGCGCAGCAGCACCTCTTCAACCTCAGGAGGCTGAAGAAATTTGGCTCGTCACCCAAAACCCTCAAACATTTACAGATGCACAATCGAGAGCATCCTGTCGGGCTGTATCACAGCCTGGTACGGCAACTGCTCCGCCCATAACCGTAAGGCTCTCCAGAGGGTAGTGAGGTCTGCACAACGCATCACCAGGGGCAAACTACCTGCCCTCCATGACACCTACAGCACCTGATGTCACAGGAAGGCCAAAAAGATCATCAAGGACAACAACCACCCGAGCCACTGCCTGTTCACCCCGCTATCATCCAGAAGGCGAGGTCAGTACAGGTGCATCAAAGCTGGGACCGAGAGACTGAAAAACAGCTTCTATCTCAAGGCCATCAGACTGTTAAACAGCCATCACTAACTCAGAGAGGCTGCCGCCTACATTGAGACCCA
>NC_138305.1:27380000-27385000 GCF_965601325.2 Salmo salar
TGCAGAAAAACAGCTCCTGACTTGTTATAACTTTTTGGTTGTTAAGAGCGAGATTGACACGACTAAATTAGCAAAAAATGTATAGGTAATCAAATTGTACAACTGAAGATCAACACAGGAGGAAAAGATTGACAGATAGTGAGTTAAAAAAACCAATCTTCATCGTGGTAGCTAGCCAAATTCAAATCTGTCAGCTAGCTTACCGTCTAGCTCTAACCGTTTACTGGTGGTAACCATAGCAACATGGCCACTGAGGCAGCGCTAGCAGCGACAGCAACGACAGAGATTTTCGCCGTCGTTTTTTGAATACCCAGCAGAAATCAAATCAGAGAAGAGAAGAATCAACTTTAAACACAGAATTCTGAGGGAGAACCCAGAAACTTTGTTTGCCGACTGCTCACCAAACGGGACTGTTACAAACCTGTTATTTTACACAGACCACACTACTGCCTGGCATACAGCTGTAACCAGGCATTTCAGCTATACCACGAAGAAAGGCATCTGCAAGGGAAGGCAAATCCACATTTTTGAGGACAGCGATAAGGACCAGGAAAACAGGTTTCTGACGGTAAACATGTATCAGAACGGCACTATCATGGTCCAGGGCAGTGAGGCTGCACTCAGCTCTGTTGTGCAGGACTTCCCCACCCTAAGGAAGATAGCAGAAAGCAAAAAAGAAAAAGGACAGCACCCCGACCTCTCCCCTCACCTCAGGCACCCCCCAACAGCAGGACTATCCTCCCCCCTGCCTGCCTACAACCACCAGAGCCAAGACCACACTACCATCAGCCTGTTGAGAGACAGGCTGGCTCTGTTAGAAGTAAGGGTTACTGAGCTGAAGGAGCAGCCCCCCAGCTACACCACCACCAGCCCAGACACAGAGCTTCTACAGGACCAGATCAACCAGTGCAGGACCCAGCTGAAGAACTCTGTCCAGGAGCTGAGAGAGAGCCTTACCACAGCGCTTGAGGAGGTAAAGGCCACCATGAGAAGAGAGCTGGTGCAGGTAAAGGAGGAGATGGCAAAGGAGTTGTCTGTCATAAAGAGGGTGCTACAGCACAGAGAACAGACTGTAGAGACTCCTAGAGAGAAGCTGCAGCCCCTCACCACCCCACCTTTACCCACAATCCCCCCCCATACCGACAACACTTTACCCACACCCCCAGTCAACAAAGAGGCCCACATAGAGACACCTACTACAGAGAGAAGCTCTCTGGCCCCCGCTGACACACCCCCACACACCCCTCCATGTACACAGGCCCTGTGTACTCCAGCCCCAGACCGTAAACGCACTAATCTCGTAAAACCCACTGAGGTGGCCATCCTCATTGACTCAAATAAGAAATTCATCCAAGAAGATAAACTCTTCCCCCAACACAAGGTGTGCAAAATATGGTGCCCAAAAACACAAGATGCACTCCACATCCTGTCCCAGCCTGACTTTGGCACACCAGGCCACATTATTATTCACACCGGCACTAACAACCTGCGAGAGGAACAGGAGAGAGTAGGCAGCCTGGTCAACAGAGTAGCAGAGAGGGCCTCTGAGCGGTTCCCCAACTCCCACATCACCATCTCCACTCTGCTGCCCCGCAAAGACTTTCATCCCCGTACCATTCAGAAAGTCAACGCTGACATCACCAGAGGGTGTGGCCTACTCCCGAATGTACACGTTGCTCACCACCCAACAATCACCCCAGAGCATCTGCATGACCACTCCCACCTGAGGAAGCAGACAGTAGGGATGTTTGCCAAGTCTCTAAAGGACGTGGCACTTGGTAGACAAACACCCCATGCTGCACTGGACAGAGGAGTACCCAGAGACCCCTACCAGACCACTGCACCACCAAGGAGCCCCAGGCCCCTTCAACGCCACACCAGACCCAGTGCACCCCACAGGCCCCGCCCACCCCCAGAGCATCACCACTTCCATCGGCTTAGCCAGACCAGACCGCCAGACCAGCCTATTATCCCGCACCAGACCACCACCTCTACCAGACCAGAGAGGAAGTCCCACGGCCCAGACCTGGCCCCCCTCCACCTCACAGGGCCCAACAGCAGGACCAGCGCAGCTACGCGGAGGTCGTCAGAAGACAGGAGAACCCTGTAGGATTAAGTGAGATTAAACAGCTCCTCCAATACATCTGCACTAAACTGCACTAAACACACACGGATGCATACACACACACACACACACACACACACACACCACACACACACCTATTGTACTAGAATTTACTTGTTCAATGAATAGGAATATTTAACAGAATAACAGAATAAATGTTAGCTGATATCCTGTTTATCTCACTCTTAACAACTTATTAGTTAATAGTTACTGTATTTCTGACTGCTATTCTTTCTTTTTGCAACATGAAATCACTATCAGTTAGCATGTGGAACATTCAGGATCTAAACTCATCAACCTTTGGTCTGAAAAGTTTAGCACTGGAGTTCAACACACATCTTAAAGATGTTGACGTCATCATTCTGCAGGAGACATGGTGTAAAGCATGTAAATCATTTGGTACAAATCCCAACTACAAAATCTAATTGATCCCCTCAAAATTGGCAAATACCACATTTGGTTAAAACTAAAAAAAAGAACTTGTACTGACAGAAAAAGATGTGTTCCTTTGCGCAATATATATCCCCCCCTCAGAATCCCCATATTACTCAGAGGAGATCTTCCCCACCCTTGAGGAAGAGACGTGCCATTTCCAGGCAAAGGGAAATGTGCTCATCTGTGGGGACACAAATGCGCGCACAGGAACACTACCTGATCTAACGAGCACACGAGGGGACAGCTTTATTACAGGCCATACTGTTTCTAACTGCCTTAATCTCCCCCATAGAAACAACAGTGACAGCACCGTCAACAAAAACGGAAGGGATCTTTTGCAGCTCTGTAGAAGCCTGGGTCTGTACTTTGTCAATGGTAGGTTACGGGGGGACTCTTTGGGGAGATTCACCTACTGCTCACCTCTTGGCCACAGTACAGTAGACTATATGATCACAGACATGGACCCTTCCTCTCTCAGCTCATTCACTGTCAAGCCACTAACACCTCTGTCTGATCACAGCCAAATTACGTTGTTCCTCAAAAGAACAGACATGGAAACAACCACACATTCACAGCCCAGTAAGCTGTACAATATTAGAAATTCATACAGATGGGCCCAAAACAGCACAGAAGAATACCAGAAAGCAACCTGGAACCAAAATATCCAAACACTCTTAGATAACTTTCTGGATACCACATTCACTCACAGTAAAGAAGGCATCAATCTAGCAGTACGAAACATCAACTATATATTCAGGCAAATGGCAAAAGAAGCACAATTGAAATTGATAAAAAACTAAACTAAAAAAAAATCACAGATGACAACTGGTTTGATGTAGATTGTAAAATTATAAGGAAAAAACTTTGAACACTATCCAACCAAAAGCACAGAGACCCAAATAATGGTGAATTACACCTTCATTACTGTGAGACTTTAAAACTCTATAAACGTACACTCAGAACCAAAAAAGCACAGTACACCAGCAAGCAGCTGACACTAATTGAGGAGTCCATAAACACAAACAACTTTTGGCAAAATTGGAAAAAACTAAAAAAATCTAAACAAGAGGAATTAGCGATACAAAATGGTGACATATGGACAACCCATTTCAAAACACTCTACAACACCGTTCAAATTGACACAAACGCAGAACAACGCCAAATCCATGAGAAGTTGAATGGATTAGAAAAAGCTATAAAGGACAATCAAAACCCATTGGACTCCCCAATTACTGACCAGGAGCTCTATAAGAAACTTCAGGCTCTCAAATTTAAAAAAGCATGCGGACCTGATGGCATCCTAAGTGAGATGCTCGAACTCACTAGTGAAAAATTTCAATTGGCTATATTAAAACTGTTTAATTTGATCCTGAGTGTAGGTTATTTCCCTGACATCTGGAATCAAGGACTCATAACCCCAATCTTTAAGAACGGAGACAAATTTGGCCCTAACAATTACAGAGGCATTTGTGTGAACAGTAACCTGGGGAAGGTTTTCTGTAGTATCATCAATGTAAGAGTTCTAAACTTCCTTAATAAGCACAATGTCTTGAGTAAAAGCCAAATTGGATTTATACCAAAACATCACACAACTGATCATATTTACACCTTACACACCCTGATAGATAAACATGTCCACCAAAATAATACCAAAATATACGCTTGCTTTATCGACTTCCAAAAAGCATTTGATTCTATTTGGCATACAGGACTGTTCTACAAAGTTATTGAAAGTGGTGTAGGGGGTAAAACATATGACATAATTAAATCAATGTATACTGGCAATACGTGCAGCATTAAAATTGGTAAGAAAATAACAGAATTCTTTAACCAGGGGCGGGGCCTTCGCCAGGGTTGCAATCTGAGCCCTGCACTCTTCAATATTTACATAAACGAATTGGCCACTATTCTAGAAAAATCCTCAGCCCCTGGTGTTAGTCTCCACAATTCAGAAGTTAAATGCCTACTCTTCGCAGATGACCTATGCCTGCTGTCACCCACAGCACATGGCCTACAGCAGAGCCTGGACCTGCTAGAGCAGTACTGCCAGACCTGGGCCCTGGCTGTAAACCCCAAAAATAATAAAATAATGATTTTCCAGAGAAGATCCAGATCTCAGGGAATTAGACCAAAGTTCTCAATTGGTACAAAATATATAGAGTACTGTACACACTACAATTACTTAGGTTTAAAAATAAGCTCAACTGGACACCTTAATGAGGCAGTGAATGAACTGAGAGAGAAAGCACGCAGGGCATTCTACGCCATTAAAAAGCAAATTCAAATTGAAATACCTATTAACCTGTTAGGGCTAGGGGGCAGCATTTGCACGTCTGGATAAAAAAATGTACCCGATTTAATCTGGTTACTAATCCTACCCAGTAACTAGAATATGCATATACTTATTATATATGGATAGAAAACACTCTAAAGTTTCTAA
>NC_138305.1:27390000-27475000 GCF_965601325.2 Salmo salar
TAATGAAAATACAGAAAAGATCATTAAAATTTTGGCTACATCTAAATTCAAGTCCAAATTCAAGTCTGCAATTTAAAGCACTCCAAACCCAAGAGCTGAGCCCAGAAACGAGCCCTCTCAGTCAGCTGGTGTTGGACCTCACCAACCAAGCTGACACCAGCACTGCTTCAAAAGAAAGAATTCAAATAAACAAAATCATGAACCAATCAAAGGACTCATATTTACAACATTGGAAAAACGAAACAAAATCCCAAAGCCGACTAAATTGCTACCTGACCCTAAACAGAGAATATGAATTGGCTGATTATCTCTACTCTGTCAGAGATACGAAGCAGAGACAGATCCTTACCAAGTACAGGCTGAGTGACCATCAATTGGCAATAGAAAACCGGCAGACATAAAAAGACATGGCTACCCAAAGAGGAGCGTGTATGTGGGTCACTGCACGACAGGGGAGGTAGAGACAGAGATGCACTTTCTCCTTTACTGTGATAAATATTCCTCACAAAGAGATTCCTTATTTACAGAAATGACTACATTTATTCCAAATTTGAACTTATTAAACCCAGAGGAAAAACTAAAAAATACTCATGGGCGAAGGAGCAATGGCTCCTCTTGCAGCCAAATATGTAATTGCCTGCCATAGCCTGAGGGACACTGAATAATAACATCTGCATAGTAAGCAGTAACTTACTTATTATTACTATTACTGTTATTGTTATTTCTATTATTATTATTGTTGTTTATCATTCCAAATAGTAGTGGTATGGGGTAGTAATGGTAATGATAACAGTTTAGTGATGGTGGTGGTAGTGGTAATGATGATAGTAGTTGTAGTACTGATGTAATGGTGAAGACCGAGAGAGAGAGAGAGAGACACACACACCGACCGAGAGAGAGAGAGAGAGCACACACACACACCGACCGAGAGAGAGAGAGAGAGACACACACACACACCGACCGAGAGAGAGAGAGAGAGACACACACACACACCGACCGAGAGAGAGAGAGAGAGAGACACACACACACCGACCGAGAGAGAGAGAGAGAGAGACACACACACCGACCGAGAGAGACACACACACACACACACCGACCGAGAGAGAGAGAGAGACACACACACACACACACACACACCGACCGAGAGAGAGAGAGAGACACACACCGACCGAGAGAGAGAGAGACACACACCGACCGAGAGAGAGAGAGACACACACACACACACACCGACCGAGAGAGAGAGAGAGAGACACACACACCGACCGAGAGAGAGAGAGAGAGACACACACACCGACCGAGAGAGACAGAGAGACAGAGACCGACCGAGACCGACCGACCGAGAGAGAGACCGACCGAGAGAGAGACCGACCGAGACCGACCGAGAGAGAGAGAGAAAGAGAGAGAGAGACACACACACACACAATTAGACCTAACCAAATCATGAGAAAATCTATGACCATATCAGAGACACACATCTCTCTCAGATTACACAGACCCACAGAGAATTTGAAAATAAATCCAATTTTGGATTCCCATATGTACTGGGTGAAATACCAGTGTGCCATCACAGCAGCAAGATGTGTGACCTGTTGCCACAAGAAAAGTGAATAACAAACACCATTGTAATTACAACCAATATTTATGTTTATTTATTTTCCCTTTTGCACATCATTACAACACTGTAAATAGACATATGACATTTGAAATGTCTTTATTATTTTGGAACTTTTGTAAGTGTTTACTGTTCATTTTTATTGTTTATTTCACTTGCTTTGGCAATGTTAACATGTGTTTCCCATGCCAATAAAGCACCTTGAAATATGAGAGAGAGAGAGACACACACTAGAGAGAGACACACACACTAGAGACCAGAGACGAGAGAGACACACACTAGAGATACGAGAGAGACACACACTAGAGAGACACACACTAGAGAGAGACACACACTAGAGACGAGAGAGACACACACTAGAGAGAGACGAGAGAGACACACACTAGAGACGAGAGAGACACACACTAGAGAGAGACGAGAGAGACACACACTAGAGAGACACACACTAGAGAGACACACACTAGAGAGACACACACTAGAGAGACACACACTAGAGAGACACACACTAGAGAGACACACACTAGAGAGACACACACTAGAGACGAGAGAGACACACACTAGAGAGAGACACACACTAGAGAGACGAGAGAGACGAGAGAGACACACACACACTAGAGACGAGAGAGACACACTAGAGAGACGAGAGAGACACACACGAGAGAGACACACACGAGAGAGACACACACTAGAGACACACACTAGAGACACACACTAGAGACACACACTAGAGAGACACACACTAGAGAGACACACACTAGAGAGACGAGAGAGACACACACTAGAGAGACACACACTAGAGAGACGAGAGAGACACACACTAGAGAGACACACACTAGAGAGACGAGAGAGACACACACTAGAGAGACACACACTAGAGAGACGAGAGAGACACACACTAGAGAGACACACACTAGAGAGACGAGAGAGACACACACTAGAGAGACACACACTAGAGAGACGAGAGAGACACACACTAGAGAGACACACACTAGAGAGACGAGAGAGACACACACTAGAGAGACACACACTAGAGAGACGAGAGAGACACACACTAGAGAGACACACTAGAGAGACACACTAGAGAGACACACACTAGAGAGACGAGAGAGACACACACTAGAGAGACGAGAGAGACACACACTAGAGAGACACACACTAGAGACACACACTAGAGAGACACACACTAGAGAGACACACACTAGAGAGACACACACTAGAGAGACGAGAGAGACACACACTAGAGACACACACTAGAGAGACACACACTAGAGAGACGAGAGAGACACACACTAGAGAGACGAGAGAGACACACTAGAGAGACGAGAGAGACACACTAGAGAGACGAGAGAGACACACACTAGAGAGACACACACTAGAGAGACGAGAGAGACACACACTAGAGAGACGAGAGAGACACACTAGAGAGACGAGAGAGACACACTAGAGAGACGAGAGAGAGCGGCGGCTGAGTTCATGAGAAATGCTTAGCGGATTCTCCTTCTCCAATTCAGCCCAAGTCTGCATAAGCAGCTTCAGTACTGTCACTGTCTTTCTGTTGCTCTCTCTAACTCAACTCTCTCTCTTTCCTCCACCCCCTGCTTCTTAAACTCCAACAGCATCCCAGGAAGGCAGGAACATAAGCCTCCCGTCTTAGACTCCCACACGCTGAAATTTCTTCTGTCGTTGTCTCATCAATGTCTTCCCATCTCTTCTGTTGTGATCAGCAGCAGCGGTCCTCCCATCGGGGTGTTAGGGGTAGCACCCCACTTGTGATTGGCCAATTACAAGTGGGGCGCTGCCCCTAACGCCCTAATGGAGGGACCGCCGCCGATGACCACAACAGAAGAGATGGGGAGAGAGAGAGGTGTATTAAAACTAATGGATTATGTTTTAAATGCTTAGAAAAGCGTGGCAAATGTGTACATTTTCCTGTTTCTAAAATATATTGTTGAAAACTGTTCAGTTAAATACAGTGACAGACAGCAGAAGCTCCACCTCAGTGGGAGCATAGACCGTGCCAACACTGCTTGGATTGTTCTGCCAGCTATTTGCTATGAGGGGAAACTGCCCCCAATGAAATCGCAGGATGTCATAGTAGAAATTGTAACAGCACAAAGCCTACCCCTTGAATACAGCCTACACACAATCCCCCGTAATGTCAAAGTGGTATTATGTTCTCATTAATGAATAAAAAGCTGAAATGTCTTTAGTCAATAGGTATTCATCCCCTTTGTTATGGCCTAAATAAATTCAGGATTAAAAAGTTACACTATTATTGCACACAGAGTGAGTCCATGCAACTTATTGTGTTTAACATGATTTGTTTATGACTACCTCATCTCTGTATCCCACAAATACAGATAACTGTAAGGTCCCTCAGTCGAGCAGTGAATTTCAAAAACAGATTCAACCACAAAGACCAGGGAAGTTTTCCAATGCCTCACAAACATTTACATTACATTTTAGTCATTTAGCAGACGCTCTTATCCAGAGCGACTTACAGTAGTGAATGCATACATTTCATTTTTAAAAAAATTATCCGTACTGGTCCCCCGTGGGAATCGAACCCACAACCCTGGCGTTGCAAACACCATGCTCTACCAACTGAGCCACACGGGATCTAAGCAGGGCAACTAATAATAAGGTGCCCTGCATTGCTGCGAACAACATCGATGAATACGCTGACTCGGTGTGCGAGTTCATTAACAAGTGCATCGGTGATGTTGTACCCACAGCGTCTATTAAAACATTCCCAAACCAGAAACCGTGGATTGATGGCAGCATTCGCGCAAAACTGAACGCGCGAAACACTGCTTTTAATCAGGGCAAAGTGACCGGAAACATAACCGAATACAAACAGTGTAGCTATTCCCTCCGCAAGGCAATCAAACAAGCTAAGCGTCAGTATAGAGACAAAGTAGAGTCGCAATTCAACGGCTCAGACACGAGAGGTATGTGGCAGGGTCTACAGTCAATCACGGACTATAAAAGGAAAACCAGCCCCGTCGTGGACCAGGATGTCTTGCTCCCAGAGAGACTAAACAAGCTTTTTGCTCGCTTTGAGGACAATACAGTGCCACTGTCACGGCCCGCTACCAAAACCTGCGGGCTCTCCTTCACTGCAGCCGATGTGAGTAAAACAGTTAAACGTGTTAACCCTCGCAAGGCTGCAGGCCCAGACGGCATCCCCGGCCACGTCCTCAGAGCATGCGCAGATCAGCTGGCTGGTGTGTTTACAGACATATTCAATCAATCCTTATCCCAGTCTGCTGTCCCCACATGCTTCAAGAGGGCCACCATTGTTCCTGTTCCCAAGAAAGCTAAGGTAACTGAGCTAAATGACTACCGCCCTGTAGCACTCACTTCCGTCATCATGAAGTGCTTTGAGAGACTAGTCAAGGACCATATCACCTCCACCCTACCTGACACCCTAGACCCACTCCAATTTGCTTACCGCCCCAATAGGTCCACAGACGACGCAATCGCCATGACACTGCACACAGCCCTAACCCATCTGGACAAGAGGAATACCTATGTGAGAACGATGTTCATCGACTACAGCTCCGCATTTAACACCATAGTACCCTCCAAACTCATCATCAAGCTTGAGACCCTGGGTCTCGACCCCGCCCTGTGCAACTGGGTCCTGGACTTCCTGACGGACCGCCCCCAGGTGGTGAGGGTAGGAAACATCTCCACCCCGCTGATCCTCAACACTGGGGCCACACAAGGGTGCGTTCTCAGCCCTCTCCTGTACTCAGGAAAATAACCTCACACTCAATGTCAACAAAACAAAGGACATGATTGTGGACTTCAGGAAACAGCAGAGGGAGCAGCCCCCTATCCACATCGACGGGACAGTGGTGGAGAGGGTGGATAGTTAAGTTCCTCAGCGTACACATCACGGACAAACTGAAATGGTCCACCCACACAGACAGTGTGGTGAAGAAGGCGCAGCAGCGCCTCTTCAACCTCAGGAGGCTGAAGAAATTCGGCTTGTCACCAAAAACACACAAACTTTTACAGATGCACAACCGAGAGCATCCTGTCGGGCTGTATCACAGCCTGGTACGGCAACTGCTCCGCCCACAACCGGAAGGCTCTCCAGAGGGTAGTGAGGTCTGCACAACGCATCACCGGGGGCAAACTACCTGCCCTCCATGACACCTACAGCACCCGATGTCACAGGAAGGCCAAAAAGATCATCAAGGACAACAACCACCCGAGCCACTGCCTGTTCACCTCGCTATCATCCAGAAGGCGAGGTCAGTACAGGTGCATCAAAGCTGGGACCGAGAGACTGAAAAACAGCTTCTATCTCAAGGCCATCAGACTGTTAAACAGCCATCACTAACATTGAGTGGCTGCTGCCAACATACTGACTCAACTCAAGCCACTTAATAATGGGAAAATTGATGTAATCAATTTATCACTTGCCACTTTATATTATCTATATTAGATAATGTTTACCTAACCTACATTATTCATCTCATATGTATATACTCTACTCTATACCATCTACTGCATCTTGATGTAATTAGATGTATCACTATCCACTTTAAACAATGCCACTTTATATAATGTTTTCATAACCTACATTAGTCATCTCATATGTATATACTGTACTCCATACCATCTATTACATCTTGCCTATGCCGTTCAGCCATTACTCATTTATACATTTTTATGTACATATTCGTATTCATTCCTTTACACTTGTGTGTACAAGGTAGTTGTTGTGGAATTGGTAGATTACTTGATAGATATTACTGCACGGTCGGAACTAGAAGCACAAGCATTTCACTACACTTGCATTAACACCTGCTAACCACGTGTATGTGACAAATAAATTAGATTTTTGATTTGAGAAGTAAACAAAAAAATTAAAAGCAGACATGGAATATCCTTCGAGCATGGTTTAGTTATTAATTACACCTTGGATTGTGTACCAATACACCCAGTCACTACAAAGATACAGCCATCCTTCCTAACTCAGTTGCCAGAGAGGAAGGAAATCTCTCAGGTATTTCACCATGAGGCCAATGGTGACATTAAAACAGTTAAGAGTTTAATGACTGATTATAAAGCATTTTGTTCGGGGCAAATCCAACAAGTCACGGCGTATCCCTCTTCATATTTTCCAGCATGGTGGTGGCTGCATCATGTTATGGGTATTCCTGTCATCGACAAGGACGAGGGAGACTTTTAGGATAAAAATTTGCTCAATAGAGCTAAGCACCGGAAAAATCCTAAACTTGGTTCACTCTGCTTTCCACCAGACACAGAGACTAACTCACTTTTCAGCAGGACAATAATAACGTGCAAATATTGTACAATTCCAGGTGTGCAAAGCTCTTTGAGACTTCCCCAGAAGTCACTGCCAAAGGTGATTCTAACATGTATTGACTCAGGGGTGTGAACACTTGTAAATTAAATATTTATGTATTTCATGTTTAATAAATGTGCAAACATTTTCTAAAAACTTGTTTTGTCATTATGGGATATTGTGTTTAGATAAAGAAAAAACATATTTCATCCATTTTGAATTCAGGCTGTAAAAACAACAAAATGTGGATGAAGTCGAGAGGTATTAGTTCTTTCTGAAGGCACTGTGAATGGACAGTCCTGGGGGGGTACAAATGTGCGTCCGTTCAGTCAGAAACTCTGGGTCTGCCTGTCTCCTGGCAATGAGCGTCTCTCGCTCCAGCCAGGCGGCTTACTTACGCATGTGAGACTCGTGACAAGGCTCATGTCAATAGTAGTGGACAATATAGGGAACAGGTTGTTCTTTTGGGACAATATAGGGAACAGGTTGTTCTTCTGGGACACCCTCTCTCTCCCTCATACTGCTTTGTTATGCAGGGCTTGACATTCAGGTACATTTTCCAGGAGCAAACCGGGCCAGCGCTAACTCAAATTTACTGGCCCGAATGAAAACTGTCCCAGTCCAAGATCCTCACAGAAACACTGCTTCTGCATTATGATTTCAGCAGTGTCTGGTTTTATCTTCCATTTGCGGGCTGAGCAAGGAGCCAATAGCCTAATAAACTATCCTCTATATATAAATAATTACAATTTAACTTTAGATGTTTACATTCATTGTTAAAAAAATAAAATAATAATAATAATAAATGTTATTTTGTGAGCAATTTCGAACAATCAGCAGGCTGAAGGGCCGTATAAAATCTGTTTTATTTTTGACCAAACTCTATTTTCACAGTTTTGCTTTTAGTTCTCTTTTGGTTTTCACTCTCAAAAAATCAAGACTTATTAAAATAATTGGATGTTCTGAAGTCCACAACAAAAACTTCAACCACATCAGGACACCACTTTAAAAAGGTCAGAAGAAAATACAATTAATGATAATAATAATAATAATAGGGTGTAATTGCACTTTAATTCAATTACGCAGCTAGCAAGAGAACTTTGGCTAGCGGTGTTTCTGTCAGAGGAGGCTGGTGGGAGGATGTGTTTGTTACCTTTCCTTTGATTCCATTCCTGTCATTAGAATGAGCACGTCATCCTAAAAAGCTCCTCCCACCAGCCTCCTCGGGTTTCTGTAATGTTACAGTGTTATGTACACCGTCTACACCAGGCGGTGTCAGGGAAGGCCGGAGAAATTGCCAAAGACTCCAGCCACCCTAACGGTACCGGAGCATCCGCTCTGGAACAAACACTGTCCGGCAAACGGTACCGGAGCATGAGAGAATTATGGGATGCATTCCCTGACTATTCCACTAGTAGTTCTCTATAACCCCCATGTGGGATGTATTCCCTGACTATTCCACTAGTAGTTCTCTATAACCCCCATGTGGGATGTATTCCCTGACTATTCCACTAGTAGTTCTCTATAACCCCCATGTGGGATGTATTCCCTGACTATTCCACTAGTAGTTCTCTATAACCCCCATGTGGGATGTATTCCCTGACTATTCCACTAGTAGTTCTCTATAACCCCCATGTGGGATGTATTCCCTGACTATTCCACTAGTAGTTCTCTATAACCCCCATGTGGGATGTATTCCCTGACTATTCCACTAGTAGTTCTCTATAACCCCCATGTGGGATGTATTCCCTGACTATTCCACTAGTAGTTCTCTATAACCCCCATGTGGGATGTATTCCCTGACTATTCCACTAGTAGTTCTCTATAACCCCCATGTGGGATGTATTCCCTGACTATTCCACTAGTAATAGAGTGGTACAGGAACACCTGTCTGCTCATTGGGTTGTATCCCAAAATAACAACATATACTTTATTATTGTGCTCTACTCCTGACAAGAGCCTTATGGGCTCTGGTCAACAGTAGTGCATTAAATAGGGACTAGGATGCCATTTGGGACTCAGAGAGACAGCCACAGCTTTAACCACTGTTCCATAAATCAGACAGGGAGAGTGAGGTTATGTCTTCAGCCAGGTGCACGCCACACACACACACACACACACACACACACACACACACACACACACACACACACACACACACACACACACACACACACACACACACACACACACACACACACACACACACACACACACACACACACACACACACACACACACAGCTGAGGAAATGAGCAGGCCTGCTGCCTGGGATGGCTACGCTATGAGCCTGGGAACAGTATCACACAGAGAATGTGTGAGTGTGTGTGTGATGAGGCCAAAAGCGTGACGGGGCCAACAGAGGATAAATCAGTCTACTGGCCCGACACTACAGAACTCCTCAGGCCTGGAACACACTACAGAGAGAGGGAGAGAAATCGAGAGAGGAAGTTTTTTGTTTTCATTGGAAGGACTCAATCATGACGAAAAGAGGGCCTTACTTCCTACAATCCTATGAGAGGGCTTTATTTCCTACAATCCTATGAGAGGGCCTTATTTCCTACAATCCTATGAGAGGGCCTTATTTTCTACGTGTCTATAAAAGGACCTTACAAATGATCCTAGATCAGGCCACCCAAGTATGGAACGCCATTTGGGTCTTTGCGTGTGAAGAAAGATACACACTATTTGACCCATCAAATAAGCTTGTTGACCAATAAGGACCTGAATATGACTGCACGTCACATAATAATTGTGTACGTAGTTATTACACATTGATTACACTATCACTCGTATTTTATATGTCCCAATGGTTCACCGATACATATGATGTTGGTAAAGTTGTCTCGCTCACCTGCCACTGCCGCACGAGCCCAGACACACTTCCAACCTCTGGACAGTGCTGGTCATAAAAAAAGAGCTAGCTAGCTGATGGATGCAAACAATGTTCTTTCCCAAAAACACAGCAAAACGACATGTTTCAGTAGCTATAGTTAACTATCTAGCAAGATGTCATCATCTAAAATAACCCTAATTTATAATACAGTTCTTATTTGTTTAACGGTGTGAAGCTAGCCACAGTAAGGATTAGCCACAATAGTGGAATGTGACTTTAAAATAAAAGAATGTCATTGACAGTGATGTAAATTAAATATAATTCTACTATTTGTGCCATAATTTAATAGATCATGCTAAACGAGGTTGGAGTGTTATATAAATTCAACAAAAGACAATTTGTTAACTTGACAAAAATCTGTTGAAATCACACAGGATGTGTAAGACATTACATTTGGGGCATACTTATTTCACTGTACAGCCTTACCTATGGATTGTGGATCAATGACATGGGGTATCAGACTACTCAGTGACACCCAGAGAACATTAGCATCATAGCTCTTATTGTGGGACTCTGAAACAACTGAGCTGAGCCACATTTACCTACTGTGTGTATCGACCACTATTCCAGAGGGAAAACAATACAACGAGGATGTTTTGGAGTATGAGAACTCTGACGATGGGGGAAAAAGCACTTGGTTACTGAGTAGACTGATACATAAGGATTGGGGATCAATGAAATGTGGTAAGGCTGTACAGTGCAATATGATTGTCAGTACACACAACAGGCTGACTAGGAAGGTGATTTCCTGATCAGTCAAAGTCCCTGATAAGAGCTACGACGCTAATAATGTAGAAACTCTTCACAGTTGTGTTCAATGGGTGTCTGATACCCCATTTGATTGCTCCACATGCCAACACCCCAACCTTGTTTAACATCATCTCGTCTAAATATGGAATGATTCCACCAATTGTAATCTTCTGCGTCCCTTTCAAGAGGGTCTTATTTTGAAGGCCAGCCGCAAATTCCACTATTGTGGCTAATCCTTATTGTGGCTAGCTTCCTAACACATAACCTGGTTCGGTCAAGCCTTACTAGCCAGAGGAAGCTAGCTTTAGCTTTGGGCAACAAGGTTAAGTAGCTTGCTAGCTAGTGATTTTCATGAACTTCAGTTCAACAAGTGGCTACAAAACTAGGGCCTGTAGGACCTGCCTTGTTGATAGTGTTGTTAAGAAGGCAGATCCATAGATTGTGGAAAAAGTCAAGGGGTCACAGTTGTTACATTATAGCCTTGTTCTAAAATATTTAGTTTTTCAATCTACATCCCATAATGACCCAAAACAATAGATCACATTTACATAAGTTAATCCCCATCATTTGGTTACATTCATTTCTGTTAATGCATGTATTAATTAACTGAGAAAAAAAAAAAGAAACATCCTTTTTCAGGACCCTGTCTTTCAAAGATTATTCGTAAAAATCCAAATAACTTCACAGATCTTCATTGTAGGGGTTTAAACACTGTTTCCCATGCTTGTTCAATGAACCTTAAACAATTAATGAACATGCACCTGTGGAACGGTCATTAAGACACTAAACGTACAGGCGGTAGGCAGTTAAGGTGACAGTTAGGACACTAAAGAGGCCTTTCTACTGACTCTGAAAAACACCAAAAGAAAGATGCCCAGGGTCCCTGCTCATCTGCGTGAACTTGCCTTATGCATGATGTAAGGAGGCATGAGGACTGTAGATGTGGCCAGGGCAATACATTCCAATGTCCGTACTATGAGACGCCTAAGACCGCTAAAGGGAGGAAGGACGGACATCCGTGGCAGACCACATGTAACAACACCTGCACAGGATCGGTACATCCGAACATCACACGTGCGGGACAGGTACAGGATGGCAACAACAACTGCCCGAGTTACACCAGGAACGCACAATCCCTCCATCAGTGCTCAGACTGTCCACAATAAGCTGAGAGAGGCTGGACTGAGGGCTTGTAGGCCTGTTGTAAGGCAGGTCCTCACCAGACATCACCGGCAACAACGTCGCCTATGGGCACAACCCACCGTCGCTGGACCAGACAGGACTGGCAAAAAGTGCTCCTCACTGACGAGCCACGGTTTTGTCTCACCAGGGGTTATGGTCGGATTCGCGTTTCTCGTTGAAGGAATGAGCGTTACACCGAAGCCTGTACTCTGGAGCAGGATCGATTTGGAGGTGGAGGGTCCGTCATGGTCTGGGGCAGTGTGTCACAGCATCATCGGACTGAGCTTGCTGTCATTGCAGGCAATCTCAACGCTGTGCGTTACAGGGAAGACATCCTCCTCCCTCATGTGGTACCCTTCCTGCAGGCTCATCCTGACATGACCCTCCAGCATGACAATGCTACCAGCCATACTGCTCGTTCTATGCGTGATTTCCTGCAAGACAGGAATGTCAGTGTTCTGCCATGGCCAGCAAAAAGCCTGGATCTCAATCCCATTGAGCACGTCTGGGACCTGTTGGATCGGAGGGTGAGGGCTGGGCCATACCACCCAGAAATGTCAGGGAACCTGCAGGTGCCTTGGTGGACGAGTGGGGTAACATCTCACAGCAAGAACTGGCAAATCTGGTGCAGTCCAAATCTGGTGCAGTAGTTAATGCAGCTGGTGGCCACACCAGATACTGACTGTTACTTTTGATTTTGACCCCCTCTTTGTTCAGGGACACATTATTCCATTTCTGTTAGTCACATGTCTGCAGAATTTGTTCAGTTTATGCCTCAGTTGTTGAATCTTGTTATGTTCATACAAATATTTACACGTGTTAAGTTTGATGAAAATAAACGCAGTTGACAATGAGAGGACGTTTCTTTCTTCGCCGAGTTTACATTTACCAATCTCGGAGTGGAAACGTCGTTTGCAGAGTTCACAGCCTGCTAAGCTGACATATGGTATTGTTTTAAGGATGGTCATAATATGGATCATTTAGCCATTTCATTTTGAATTTTACGACCCCTTTAGGCATCTAAAAAAAAATATATAATAATAAAATGTTGGCCTTTACTACTAAAGCCTGTGGAAACACATTGAATAACACATTCATAAATGGGGGTAACATCCATTGCGAATGATAATATATCAAATCTATAGTTCCTCACAGTAAGCTATTTGAAAAGTGTTTCCAACAAATCTCCCCCTCGATATCACCAATTCTTGGTGTGAAAGAGCAATGGAAGTTACAGGCCCGCCTACTGCTGCATTGGCCTATAGGCTATGAGTTCCATGCGCTCATTACTTCAATTGATCACAAGGAGTTCCATTAGATCATTTATTTAGCAGCCAATGGATCACGGTGTATCAATGTGTTTTTATGGCAGAGGATGATGCTCTGGCATTAGTTGAATTTAACTTGTAGATTTTTATCATTTTAAGTCAGATTTCTTAAATTAACATATAGAACAATTAAGCATGATGATCAAATGCATTTACAATCGACTGGCATTCCCATCAATAAATAAAAAGCATTATTTAGCAAAGGGATTTTTTGGGGGCCGCCCAAGAGTTTGATTTATTGACTTTTCATACAACAACAAAATAAAATTGTCCCAAACAGAAACCCTGACGCACACAGCTCCAGGCCGACAGCTCGTTAAACCTCAGGCCTCATAGCCAGCCCTCCAACACGATAAACAACAGAAGCTGCAGCGCTGGCTATAGAACGTCCCAGTCAACACAAATTCTCTCACACACACGGGTTTCATCAGACAACACAAAGACAGGACGCCCTTCAGTCCCCAACACACTGAAGTTTACAATGAGACGTATTTATCACAAGGGTCACCTCCTGTGACGTTGAACAGACCAGAGCATAAACACAGAAGAGAAGAGAGGGATGGAGAAAGAGTGGGAGTAAGAGAGAGAAAGAGGGTTGGCAAACAAACACCAGAAACAAAAAGTGTAATCCCTCCTGAAACACCTTCCAAGACTGATAGAAATTATAGACGAGTTTGTTCCTCTTTATTCAACCCAACATGCAACAGTCTTGATCGCTAGGCTCCTACTACTACAGACAGTTGATGTTATTAAACAACGGCTGACAAAAGTTCTGTGGGCAGAGAATTGTTAGACCTTAAAGAGTTGTTCTTAAGTGTCTACTAGTTCCAGTCAAAACACCTTCGATAAGACCTGTGTTTACACACACACACTTTGACAACCTAAAACTTCTGTTCACATCAAACCTCAAGGAAACACTGGGGGAGTATTATTATTATTTTTTTTTTACAACTGTCAAGTTTGAACCCCTTAAAATGGATGATAATATGGATGAGAGCCACATTCTAATTCATGGAGATTCCATTGATTGATTGATTGATTGATTACTGATTCACAGGGCATTCTATTCTAGCAATTACATAATAGGCCTAATCTTTAAAAAAGGTTAAGTGTCCACCCATACATCATAGCAAATGGAGACATTCGTCATGACAACAGGGTAACTGTCATGGCAACAGGAGAGAGTGACAACTGCATGTTAAAATGGCTGTGAAAACCCAAGAGCCGAGGACTCTGGGTAATCCTGGATTCTAAGAGGAGTGGGGATGAGAGGGCGCAGGCCTTGTGACCCTGACACTTATGCCTCCGTAAATGGAACAGTGAGAAAAGGAATGAGAATGAGTGTGATTGAGTGAGGGGGGGGGGGGGGTTCTTCTGAATGAAAGGCGTGCCTGGGCTCTAAGTCCATCTCTGGTACGCCCTCAGCCCTGACCCTCCAGTCACGCAGCTAACCTAGCCTAAGCTAACCCAGTCCAACCCAGCCCAGTCCAACCCAACCTAACCTAACCCAACCCAACCCAACCTAAAGGATAAATATGTTGCCTGACTATAGACATCTGGGGCCACTCTGCTCTGTCCTGCTCTCTCTTCCCCCCCCCCCCCCCCCCCTGTCTGCTTCCACCCTCCGTTTCTGGGTCAACCTTCTTTTCTCTCATTCTCCCCTTCCTCGTTTCTCTGCTCTAGGCACAGACAGTCCAGGGCCACAAGGCAAGGGAGGAGAGGAAGGAGGGAACATGGGAGGGCAGAAGGCAGCCCCACAGGAAATAGCTGGATACCTGAGTGTCTCCATCATAGTCCCTGTATATCTGTCTGACAGAGAAAAGTTAAAAACAGCAGGAAGTGAGGCGAAAAGAGGAATTCCTGTTGAGTGTTTTCAGACAGAGCTCCAGATTGTTGTTACATGGTTTCCTCTATCCGTCATCCAGACCCTGGACTGGACCACCTGTGTGGTCTCCCCCCCCCCCCTGCACTGTAGTAATGGTTCCATCCTCTCTGAGCAATGCACACACACACAAAACGGTCTGCAGCCCCACAGCTCGTGTGACTTTCACTTTTGCTAGCTTCCACACAAGACAAATAATGGACGATTAGATGTGTGTGCGACTGAGGGGGATGTGTGTGTGGAAGCCGGGAGTTTTTCCCTAGCCACCGTGCTTCTACACCTGCATTGCTTGCTGTTTGGGGTTTTAGGCTGGGTTTCTGTACAGCACTTTGAGATATCAGCTGATGTAAGAAGGGCTTTAAAAATAATTTTGATTGTGTGTGCGTTCCAGTGTGTGTTCATACAGTTCTCTAAAACATGAGTTCAACTTCATTCTCACCTGATACTTGTCCTCCCCCCTCTCCAGATGGAGGCTAGGCAAGACCATCACACCAGACGTGGTAAAAATAGTCTCCGACCCAAACGGCACCCTATTCCCATGACTTTGGGCCAGAGTCCATAGTGTTGTATCACTCACAAAATATTCCAAATTACATTAAGATAATTTTACATCTAACAAACACTTGTTGACTAAATCACCAACAAAAGGGAAGTCGACTTCGGCTTCTGAACTTCCGCTTGCCTTGAGAGAAAAAAAAGTGTTGTGTGCACGAACAGCTGAAAAACGTTACAAAATGTCATCATGATATATGCACAAAAACTGTTTCAAACGGTTTTGGACGGAAGAATGCGGACGCCTTAAGAGAGCAACCCTGTAGAGTTTGACTCCAAGAATTACCTCAACACGTCTGCCGCGTCACACAACCTCATGAAAGAGAGGAGGAGAAACAATTACCTTGTAGGGCTGGGTGATATGGCAAAAATATGTACTTTAGGATACCAGAGCTGCGGTAAATCACCAGCATTACAACCAGGAATACGACTTTCCCAAAATGGATCCTTTGGTCATACCCCCCAAAAGGCAATTGAGCTCCAAAACAACGCCGGCGGAGAAGAGGTATTCGGAGTGGACTTCAAGTCCGAATCAGGAGGAAGGGCAGAGCATCCAACGCTTCCGAGTATATTACTCGCTAATGTTCAGTCTCTGGACAATAAAGTAGACAAGCTCAGGGCGAGGATCTCCTTCCAGAGAGACATCAGGGAACAGGAAGTACCTGTGCTAAGGTCCATTCAACACTGGTCTGACCAATCGGAATCCACCTTTCCCACACTAACTTTACAAAATTCTAACTTGCACTGCTTTTCTTTCATTTAGTTTTTTTATGCATGAATACATTTGCTCACTGTTTGTTGTGGGCATTTCCTGCCTAAGTTTGCCCACTTTGCCATTGAAATAATCATTAAAATAATTGGCAACATCAAATGGTTTTGTGATGAATAAGCCATCAGATTCGATGAAAGATGGAGTTGAATTTTTCTTTCTGCCCATAATTTCATTTAAAGGACTCCAATGTTTTTTTTCCATCATTCTTTATATCATTGATCTTGTCTTCATAATAAAGTAATTTTTTCTTGTTGAGTTTAGTCACATAATGTCTCAATTTGCAGTAAGTCAGATGTACAGCCAGACTTATTATCCACTCCTTTTGCCCCATCTCTTTCAACCATACAGTTTTTCAATTCTTCATCAATCCATGGAGCCTTAACAGTTCTAACAGTCAGTTTCTTAACAGGTGCATGTTTATCAATAATTGGAAGAAGCAATTTAATAAATTAATCAAGTGCAGCGTCTGGGTGCTCCTCATTAATCACATCAGACCAACAAATATTTTTAACATCATCCACATAAGAGTCACAGCAAAATATGTAATATGATCTCTGATATACTATTTTAGGCCCAGCTGTTGGAACTTTGGCTTTCCTGGATATAGCCACTATATTGTGATCACTGCATCCAATTGGTACAGATATAAATTTAGAACAAAGTTCTACAGCATTAGTAAAAATGTGATTGATACATGTGGATGATCTTGTTCCTGTAGTGTTTGTAAACACCCTGGTAGGTTGATTAATAACCTGAACCAGATTACAGGCGCTGGTTACAGTAAGAAGCTTCCTCTTGAGTGGACAGCTTGATGAAAACCAGTCAACATTCAGGTCCCCAAGAAAGTAGACCTCTCTGTTTACGTCAAACTATCAAGCATTTCACACATATTATTTAGATACTGACTGTTAGCACTTGGTGGCCTATAGCAACACCCCAAAAGAAAAGGCTTTAGATGTGCCAAGTGAACCTACAACCACAACACTTCAATAACACTTCACATAAGATCTTCTCTAAGCATTACAGGGATATGGCTCTGAATATATACAGCAACACCTCCCCCATAAGCATTTCTGTCTATTCTATAGATGTTATATCCTTCTATTGCTACTGCTGTATCATCAAATGAATTATCTAAGTGAGTCTCAGAAATGGCTAATATATGAATGTTAATCTGCTGTTAGCAAGTTATTGATTTCATGAACCTTATTTCTAAGGGTACATATATTAATATGGGCTATTTTTCAGCCCTTTCCTGGGAGTAGACAAAGCAAGAGAAAAAAAATATACACATTTCAACAGTCCATTAATAAATTGGTGTGTGTGCGTGCTGCGAGGTTGAGGCTACAAACCCATAGGCTCGTAGAGGATTTATGCAATGTCCCCACGTGCTCTGCCAGCTTTCATGGCTGGGATCAGTTTTTTCCTCTTCTGGCGCACAGCTTCAGGATAGTCCTCGTTGAGGAAGATATTCGTTCCTCTCAAGTTCTTGGCTCTTTCCAGAACAGCTACCTCAAGAACTTGACCACTATCGGCCTGGGTCTGTCACCTGGGCTGATGGTGGGTTTTCCAGTCCTGTGGGCGCGCTCCACCTCAATCTTCCTGTGGTCCATCTTCAATTTCTCAGAGATCATTTCCCACACTTTGTCCTCAGACTCCATTCAGGTCTCAAGTGGAGATTGTGCAATTCCATCCACAACCATGTTGTTTCGCCTTGATTGTCCCTTGAGATAGTTTGATTTACATCATTTACCTGTCATTGTTATCATGGATTCACACATAGAACTTATGTCCTCTTTCAATGACATACAGATTGCTGTCATCTTGCCGTTCTCCTGTTTCAACTCGTCGAGCTGACCCTGGGAGAACTGCAAACTGTTCTTCAGGTCCTGGACCTCTGGTCAGGTCGTCCATTCTTTTATTAGTAGAATCCACGAGTATTTGGACAAAACACTTGAAACTATTTTCTTTTAACTGCTTATAGGTCTCCATTTCTTTGTTATGGGTATGCTTGTCATCGGCAAGGAGTAGGGAGTTTTTTAGGATAAAAAGAAACGGAATAGAGATAAGCACAGGAAAAAAATCTAGTCTGCTTTCCAACAGACACTGGGAGACAAATTCACCTTTCAGCAGGACAATAACCTAAAACACAAGGCCAAATATACACTGGAGTTGCTTACCAAGATGACATTGAATGTTCCTGAGTGGCCTAGTTAAAGTTGACTTAAATATGCTTGACAATCTATGGCAAGACTTGGAAATTGCTGGCTAGCAATGATCAACAACCAACATGACAGAGCTTTAATCATTTTATAAAGAATACTGTGCAAATATTGTACATCCAGGTGTGCAAAGCTCTTAGATACTTACCCAGAAAGACTCACAGCTGTAATCTCTGCCAAACGTGATTCTAACATATAGACTGATTTTACCTTTATTTAACTAGGCAAGTCAGTTAAGAACAAATTCTTATTTTCAATGACGGCCTACCGGGGAACAGTGGGTTAACTGCATTGTTCAGGGGTAGAATGACAGATTTGTACCTTGTCAGCTCGGGGATTCGATCCTGCAACCTTTCGGGTTACAAGTCCAACGCACTAACCACTAGGCTACCTGCATTTCAATACATTTGCACAAAAATCTAAAATCATGTTTTCACTTAGTCATTCTGGGGTATTGAGTGTACAAAAAAATACATTTAATCCATTTTAAATTAAGGCTGTAACACAAAATGTGGAATAAGTCATGGGGTACGGATACTTTGAATGTATATTACCTTTAACAAACATGGAAATACCGTTATGTAAGGTAAAGTAAAACGCCAAACTGGATTCTGCATAAATACCGGTATATAGTAAAATGCAGTTTACAGCCAGCCCAATTACCAACACATCACAGCTGCTTCACACAACCTCATGAAAGGAGGATGAAACCATTACCAACACATAAGCTGCTTCACACAACCTCATGAAAGAGAGAAGGAGAAACAATTACCTCGATACGTCTGCTGTTTCGCACCAGCTCAAGAAAGGAGGAGAAAATGTCTTTGTACAGAGGAGTTCGTTATGTCAGTTTTATTTTTTTATTTTTTGAAATATAAAAATGAGAATTGCTTCTAGAGCACAAACCTTTGTTAAATAATAATTATCCCTTCTTGGCATATTCCTATTGAAATGTGGAGGGATGCAGCTCACACACACACACCACGGAAATGGTTGTTAATTGCTGTCTTAAGAACACTATCATTACACAGCCAGGACTCTGATACCACAACAACCACGCTACCATGGCAACATTGTCGGTAGTCAATGACAACCAGATAGAACAGCAAACGTTCTTATTGCACCTGCTACAGCGGGGTGAGCAAATCGCCTTAAAGAGAGTTAACCAATCAGAGGGCTAAGAGGACAAGAGGTCAAACTGACTCTACAGCAAGTTATTACAAATAAATATTTTAGGAGAATTCATCAGAGTCAATTCTCAACTGAAACGTTTTTATGTGTTACATCTGAGTAAAGGACTTCACGGGTCCAGCCGAACCTGAATACATGAGAACCGGGTCCAAAATTCTAACTTTTCCATATGGTCCTGTTTGATTGTCATCGGGTCTATGTAACTACAGCTGATAGACCCTAATGGACCAGAGTGGACCCGGGCCACGGCATATAAGCAGTGGTTCCCAAACTGTATTTAGAACTTGTCAGAATTGTCCTGATCAACCAGCTCATGTCCCCTAAGTTTTTTAGCTACGTTTTTAAGCCTATAGAGTGATGTAATGTTCTCGTCACTCAAATATCACATGAATACAAATTAAAGTGGTGTGAAAAATTTGCCATGCACAGTGCTTGTCCCCATATAAATAAATAGGGGGGGGGGGGGGGGGGGGGGCGCAGGATGCTCCCCAATGTTGGAAGGGGGGGCCTGAATGAAAATGTTTGGGAAGCCCTGGCCTATAGCATATTTTTTTTATGCTAATAAGGTGCATTTATTGAGTTACAGAAGGCCTAGCCAACATATAAAGACCAATTTGTTAACCAGAAGATTTTGGCACTCAGGTCCAAATCGTGTCTGGTCTCGACCTGGACCAGTAAAGGTACGGGTCGGGTAAAGGTCTGCTTGCCCTCGGGTTTGGGTCTGTTTGGTCCGGCTTTTAAAAAAAGTTATCGGGTCCGGGTCTGATTGATCTCAAGTCCGTTTGGGTCCTGGTTTAACTTCTTGGAGCCAAGAAGACTTCAACCTCTGAGCCAACAAGGACTATGCAGAGAAATCTTCACTATTTAACACAGAGCAAGCACATAAACATGATGTTAATTAATACAAAAAATTAAGCATATATCTTACATTTGTTCAGAAATATGTTGGTTTCATAACCCTGCTTTTCACCTTGGTTGACCTTACGGCCCCTTAGGCAGCACCCTCAGGCAGCACCCTTAGGCAGCGCTCTATGACGGCTCTAGCCACACACACAAGTTTGGACACACCTACCCATTCAAGTGTTTTTCTTTATTTTTACTATTTTCTACGTTGTAGTGAAAATATCAAAGCTATGAAATAACACATATGGAATCATGTAGTAACCAAAAAAGGGTTAAACAAAACAAAAAATATTTCATACTTGAGATTCTTCAAAGTAGCCACCCTTTGCTGACCACGACTCCATTTTGTTGCTTCCAGCCTATAGACAGAAACTAAAACAGGAACCTCCCGCGCTCAGGTCTGTTCAACGCTGGTCCGACCAAACGGATTCCACGCTTCAAGATTGCTTCGATCAAGTGGACTGGGATATGTTCCGCATTGCGGCGAACAACAACATTGATGAACACGCTGAGTCGGTGAGCGGGTTTATTAGCAAGTGCATCGGTGATGTTGTACCCACAGCGTCTATTAAAACATTCCCAAACCAGAAACCATGGATTGATGGCAACATTCGCGCAAAACTGAAAGCGAACCACTGCTTTTAATCAGGGCAAGGTGACCGGAAACATGACCGAATACAAACAGTGTAGCTATTCCCTCCGCAAGGCAATCAAACAAGCTAAGCGTCAGTATAGAGACAAAGTAGAGTCGCAATTCAACAGCTCAGACACGAGAGGTATGTGGCAGGGTCTACAGTCAATCACGGACTATAAAAGGAAAACCAGCCCCGTCGTGGACCAGGATGTCTTGCTCCCAGACAGACTAAACAACTTCTTTGCTCGCTTTGAGGACAACACAGTGCCACTGACACAGCCCGCTACCAAAACCTGCGGGCTCTCCTTCACTGCAGCCAACGTGAGCAAAACATTTTAAAAAGTGTCAACCCTCACAAGGCTGCAGGCCAAGACGGCATCCCCAGCCGCGTCCTCAGAACATGCGCAGACCAGCTGGCTGGTGTGTTTACAGATATATTCAATCAATCCTTATCCCTGTCTGCCATCCCCACATGCTTCAAGAGGGCCACCATTGTTCCTGTTCCCAAGAAAGCTAAGGTAACTGAGCTAAAGGACTACCACCCTGTAGCACTCACTTCCGTCATCATGAAGTGCTTTGAGAGACTAGTCAAGGACCATATCACCTCCACCCTACCTGACACCATAGACCCACTCCAATTTGCTTACCGCCCCAATAGGTCCACAGACAACGCAATCACACTGCCCTAACCCATCTGGAAAAGAGGAATACCTATGTGAGAACGCTGTTCATCGACTACAGCTCAGCATTTAACACCATAGTACCCTCCAAACTCATCATCAAGCTTGAGACCCTGGGTCTCGACCCCGCCCTATGCAACTGGGTCCTGGACTTCCTGACGGGCCGCCCCCAGGTGGTGAGGGTAGGTAACAACATCTCCACCCCGCTGATCCTCAACACTGGGGCCCCACAAGGGTGCGTTCTCAGCCCTCTCCTGTACACCCTGTTCACCCACGACAGCGTGGCCATGCACGCCTCCAACTTAATTATCAAGTTTGCAGACGACACTACAGTGGTGGGCTTGATTACCAACAACGAAGAGACGGCCTAAAGGGAGGAGGTGAGGGCCCTCGGCGTGTGGTGTCAGGAAAATAACCTCACACTCAACGTCAACAAAACAAAGGAGATGATCGTGGACTTCAGGAAACAGCAGAGGGAGCACAGTAGTGGAGAGGGTAGAAAGTTAAGTTTCTCAGCGTACACATCACTGACAAACTGAAATGGTCCAACCACACAGACAGCGTGGTGAAGAAGGCGCAGCAGCGCCTCTTCAACCTCAGGAGGCTGACGAAATTCGGCTTATCACAATCGAGAGCATCCTGTCGGGCTGTATCACAGCCTGGTACGGCAACTGCTCCGCCCATAACCGTAAGGCTCTCCAGAGGGTAGTGAGGTCTGCACAACGCATCATCGGGGGCAAACTACCTGCCCTCCAGGACACCTACACCACCCGATGTCACAGGAAGGCCAAAAAGATCATCAAGGACAACAACCACCCGAGCCACTGCCTGTTCACCCCGCTATCATCCAGAAGGCGAGGTCAGTACAGGTGCATCAAAGCTGGGACCGAGAGACTGAAAAACAGCTTCTATCTCAAGGCCATCAGACTGTTAAACAGCCATCACTAACATTGAGTGGCTGCTGCCAACATACTGACTCAACTCAAGCCACTTTATAATGGATGTAATAAATGTATCACTAGCCCCTTTAAACAACGCCACTTTATATAATGTTTACATACCCTACATCACTCATCTCATATGTATATACTGTACTCTATAGCATCTACCGCATCTTACCTATGCCGTTCTATACCATCACTCATTCATATATTTTTATGTACATATTCTTATTCATTCCTTTACACTTGTGTGTGTGTGTAAGGTAATTATTGTGAAATCGTTAGATATTACTGCATTGTCGGAACTACAAGCACAAGCATTTCGCTACCCTCGCATTAACATCTGCTAACCATGTGTATGTGACAAATAAAATGTGATTTGCCTTGATGACAGATTTGTACACTCTTGGCATTCTCTCAACCAGCTTCATGAGGTAGTCACTTGGAATGCATTTCAATTAACAGGTGTGCCTTGTTAATTAATTTGTAGAATTTCTTTCCTTCTTAATGCGTTTCAACCAATCAGTTGTGTTGTGAAAAGGTGCAGAAGAGAGCCCTATTTGGTAAAATACCAAGTCCATATTATGGCAAGAACAGCTCAAATAAGCAAAGAGAAACTACAGTCATCATTACTTTAAGACATGAAGATCAGTCACTCCGGAAAATTTCAAGGACTTTCAAAGTTTCTTCAAGTGCAGTCGCAAAAACCATCAAGTGCTATGATGAAACTTGCTCTCACGAGGACCGCCATGAAGCTGGATTCAGCATGGCTCTCATCTGCATTAAAACCAAACATCGATCCAGGTTGGATGTGACATCAGAGATGAGGTGCGGACTATTGACCACAACCCGACTTTCACCATCTCAGTGATGGTGTGATAAGACATTATGTCATACTAATTTGCAATTGACTGCCATAGCCCCACCCCCCCCCCCAAAAAAAACTAAACATTGGCTGTTAATGACATATTTTCTTCCACATGTGTGGGGTCGCAAATACATTTTTTTCCACATGGTTGGAGTCATGGACAAAAAGTATCAAAACCCCTGCCCTAAAGACCATTTTTCTCAATATTTTCCACCCCCTCTCTCACACGGGTACTCCAACCTGTTCACGAAAAATGGTTCGCTCCTACAGACAGTGAGTCATGTAGCTGTGGCTTGCTATATAAAGCAGGCAGACAGGCATCGAGACATTCAGTTACTGTTCTATTGAGTGTTAGGAAAACGAGTGACCTAACCGACTTGCTAGGATTGTCGGCGCCAGGCATCCTGGTTCCAGTATCTCAGAAACGTCCGGTCTCCCAGGCTCTTCACGCCCAGCAATGTCTAGGGTTTACAGAGCGGGAGTCCTGTGGGTGTAAACAGTTTGTTGATGAGAGGTCGAAGGAGAATGGCAAGAATCTTGAACGCTAACAGGAGGGACACAAACAGGCAAATAATGCCGCAGTACAACAGTGGTGCATAGAACTGCATCTCGGAACGTACGTCTCGTCTGTCCTCGTCACGGATAGGCTATTGCAGCAGACGACCACAACGGCCTCCTATCAACTAAAAACAGGAAGAAGTGGCTCCAGTGGCCACGCGATCACCAACACTGGACAATTGAAGAGTGGAAAGACGTCGCCTGGTCTGACGAATCCCGATTCCGGTTGCGTCAGGATTTGGAGTAAGAAGCATGAGTCCCTGACCACATCCTGGCTGGTGTCAGCGGTACAGGATGGTGGCAGCGGTACAGGCTGGTGGCAGTAGCGTAATGGTGTGAGGAATGTTTTCCTGGCACACATTAAGTTCCTTGATACCAAATGAGCAATGTTTCCATGCCCCGAAGAATTCAGGCTGTTTTGAGGCAAAGGGGGGGGTCCAACCCGGTACTAGATTGGTGTACCTAATATACTGGCCATAGTATTTGTTGACAAATCAAAAGGCGTGCCACCAGTTTTGACAGTAGCGTCCCGGGGAAAGTAAGCAAATCAAACAGCCAGTCACAGCATCATAACTCAGAGCTGTCATTTATTGGCCAATAAAACAGTTCCAAGAGAGAGAAGCTGCATCTCAAATCACACCCTAATCCCTATGAAGTGCCTACTTTTGACCAGAGCCCCCTATGGGGAGCCTAAAGTAGTGCACTATATAGGAAATAGGGTGCCATTTTAGATACACCCATGAGAGACGACCGACTGCTGTTTTCTCCACAGCACTTCACTGTTAGTTATGGATATCATAAATACAGTAGAGGTAGAGAGGGAGGGGGTCAAACTGAACTCCTCTTAAACCACTCCTGATTTCCCTGGGGACACTGCTGCTCCTACCCCACAGCCAGCTGGTATAGAGAGGCTTCCACTGCTGCTCCTACCCCACAGCCAGCTGGTATAGAGAGGCTTCCACTGCTGCTCCTACCCCACAGCCAGCTGGTATAGAGAGGCTTCCACTGCTGTTCCTACCCCACAGCCAGCTGGTATAGAGAGGCTTCCACTGCTGCTCCTACCCCACAGCCAGCTGGTATAGAGAGGCTACCACTGCTGCTCCTACCCCACAGCCAGCTGGTATAGAGAGGCTTCCACTGCTGCTCCTACCCCACAGCCAGCTGGTATAGAGAGGCTTCCACTGCTGCTCCTACCCCACAGCCAGCTGGTATAGAGAGGCTTCCACTGCTGTTCCTACCCCACAGCCAGCTGGTATAGAGAGGCTTCCACTGCTGTTCCTACCCCACAGCCAGCTGGTATAGAGAGGCTTCCACTGCTGCTCCTACCCCACAGCCAGCTGGTATAGAGAGGCTTCCACTGCTGTTCCTACCCCACAGGTCCCTTCCAGCCAGTGGCTCCATCCCTTCATTAAAACAACTCTGCCCTCTCATCATCAAAGGGACTAGTGCTAAACTGTTCTCTGAGATTTTCATTAGAAAGTAACACAACATTGGGAGGGGACGACATTCTTCTAACTTCTCCTTCCTCTCTGTGTTTTAATGACAAACAGCAGCTTAGATGGGGATGTAACATCTTCAATCTATTAAACCTCCCTGCAGCTTTCAGGATGTGTGTGTGTGTGTGTGTGTGTGTGTGTGTGTGTGTGTGTGTGTGTGTGTTCCAGGCCTAAATGGTGTTGCATTGGGGTTGTTGCCAAGACACCACCGGTGGAGATCAACGCAGGGGCTCAGGGAGAATGGCCTTCGATAGGCCGTTTAAGCAGGGATCTAAAAGAGGCTGAGTGATTGGGTGACGAGGCAAATAACTACAGCGGGGGGGGGGGGGGGCATAGGTTTAGTTATGGCTGAAATTGAAGCTGAATAATGACACATTTACTGGGTCTAAGGTCAGACAGAAAACTATAGCAGGTCACGGATTGGCGCGCGCACACACACACACACACAATCCTGTCTGTTCAAATATGAATTAACCCGTTCAGGCCCACAGTAAATGTTAGTCCAAGAGTCTCTAATCTGGGGGGCACACAGACACACGGCAGCATTGCAATGGTAAACAGACGTTTTACGGGCTACTGACCAACTGCTATTTTGTAGGGGGTTTTTCGCACCGATCTTAACTTTTTTTGGTACATAATGTTTCCACCATCGTTTCCTATGAACGAAAAGAGCTTTTGGACATCAGAACAGAGATCAAAAACCTCCATTTGGATGAAGATTTCTACTTCAACGAAACGGAGGCGCAGGACATACTGCTCACCCCGGACAAAGCCCTAATTCCCCCGAGACCCGAAAAAGAGTGGCGTGAGAGGCCCTGAGGAAACCACGTCGGAGAGCACATGAACCGCCTCTACCCTCTGTTCTATTGGTACAGTCACTGGAGAACAAACTGGACGAGCACAACTCAATCCTATCAACAGGACCTGAGGACCTGTAATATACTGTGTTTCTCAGGGTTGTGGCTGTACAAGGATAACATACAAATCATGTGTTTTTTTTCCATGCATTGGCAGGACAGAATAACAGCGTTGTATAAGCTCAAGGCGGAGGTGTGTCTCTAATGTTAAAGGAAGTCTCAAGGTTCTGCTCGAATGAGAATACCTCATGATAATCTGTAGACCACACTATTTATCAAAAACTATAAAATAAATAAATAAGCTTTGTAGCTATCCATTTACCACCACAAACCGATGCTGGCATTAAGACCGCACTCAACAAGGTGAACGCAAATGAGAAAAATGATCCTCCAGATGCCACGCTCCTAGTGGCAGGTGATTTTAATGCAGGAAAACTGAAATCCGTCTTACCGCAACCACAGCATGTCACTTGTGCAACTAGAGGTGAGAAATAAATAAATAAATACAACTCTAGATCACACACAGAGACGCATACAAAGCTCTCCCTCACCTTTCATTTGGCATATCTGACCTTAACTCCATCCACCTGAATCCTGCTTACAAGCAAAAACTCAAACAGGAAGTGGTCCAATGAAACAGATGCTAAGTTACAGGACTATTTCGCCAACACAGGCTGGAATAGGTTTCGGGATTCATCCAAATACATTGAGAAGTTTACCACATCAGTCACAACCCCAGTCCTCTAACAAACCATCAAACAGGAAGGACTTGTAAACGATCAGAGTACAAAACGGAAACCCAGCCGTGTGACGAGAGCCTACCAGACGAGCTAAATGCTTTCTGTGCTCGCTTCTAGGCAAGCAACAACGAACCAGGAATTAGAGAACAAGCTGAATGGAGACTGTGTGATCACGCTCTCTCCACAGCCAAAGTGAGTTAAGACCTTTAAACAGGTTAACATTCACAAGGCCGCAGGGCCAGATGGATTACCAGGATGCGTACTCAGAGCATGTGCTGACCAGCTGGCAAGTGTCTTCACTGACATTTTCAACCTCTCCCTGACCCTGTCTGTAATACCAAGCAGACCACCACAGTCCCTGTTCCCAAGAACGTCAAGGTAAACGGTCTAAATGACTATCGTTCCATAGCACTCACATCTGCAGCCATGAAAGGCATTGAAAGGCTGGTCATGGCTCACATGAACATCATCATGCCAGACAAACTGGACACTAATTCGCATATCACCCCAACAGATCATGCCATCTCTACTGCACTCCACACTGCCCTTTTCCACCTGGACAAGAGGAACACCTATATGAGAATGCTGTTAATTGACTACAGCTCAGGTCTGATCACAGACAATGATAAGACTGCCGATAAGGAGGTCAGAGACCTGGCAGTGTGGACAACGTCGTCTCCCTCAACGTCAGCAAGACAAAGAAGCTGATCGTGGACTACAGGAAACGGAGGGGCCGAGCACACTCCCATTCATATCGACGGGGCTGTAACGGAACGAGTCGAGAGCTTCAAGTTCCTCTGTGTCCATATCACTAAGGATCCATCACAGTCCAAACACACCAACATAGTTGTGAAGACGACGCCTCTTCCCCCTCAGGAAGAGATTTGACTGGGCCCTAAGATCCTCAAAAAGTTATACAGCTGCACCATTGAGGACATCTTGACTGGCTGCATCACTGCTTGGTATGGCAACTGCTTGGCATCCGACCGCAAGGCGCTACAGAGGGTAGTACGTACGGGCCAGTAAGCCTGGGCGGTAAACCGCATTTTACCCCACACACACACACACACACATACATTTGGGTTTTTACTTTCCCTTCAATAACGTATTTGAATGTTTGGTTTGTTAAAAGTGATACGTGTGTAACGTCCATTTTTATAGTTCACTGCTCTACGTTCACCTCTCGGTCTCCGTGCTGCTTTCCACACAGACCTAGCCCCTCCCCGTCACTTAAGGAGCGCATTTTGTTGTTGCTCAACCACGAGACACTTCCGTTCAGTCTGCTAATTGCTAGTTAGCTGGCTGTACTAACTCAGAAAACGTCCCAGTGATGGTGTTCGCCTAAATCAGCATGTTGTTTGTGCAACAGTATCTTCTAAATCAAAGAGGAATAGCCGAAGCATGAATGTTAGCTACATGATATAGCTAAGAGAAAACATTTAATGTAGCCAAAGATTACAGGGTCCACTGGGAAACACTGACCAACACTTTGGTTCCTACCCTGTCACAATAACTCCTCCCTGGCATTTTCATTTGTTGTCATGTCAAACACTGTATTCAAAGTGCCACTATCATCTTCTAATTATAGAATTAGAATAATTATTTTTCCATGATTGCAACAGTTTAACCAAGTGTTTTGACCTAATCGCAAATCTAATCTCAATTGCAACATTTGGTTAAAAATAAGGCCTAGATTTTTTGCCGATATTGTGCAGCCCTATATGGCAGTGTGGAAATAATATCAAATGAGTGCAGGGAATGCAGAAAGTGCTGAAAATAAATTTTGGGTTGAAATTTAATTGAACAGTATAAAACACAATCAGAATGGAGAGATTGAAATCACTTAGAATCTATGGTGTTTCCACCCCTAGAGTCATGGGGTTCACATTAAGCAAATTTGGAACTTTACTATTCAAAAACAAAATATTGTCAAATACCGTCATACCTTAAAAATATACAAAAATACAGTGATATGATATTTTGTCCATATCGCTCAGCCCTACGGCCCTGTACATCACTGGGGCCGAGCTCCCTGCAATTCAGGACCTGTATACCAGGTGGTGTCAGAGGAAGGCCCTTAAAATTGTCAAAAGACTCCAGCCACCCAAGTTAGACTGTTCTCTCTGCAACCGCACGGCAAGCGGTATCGATCAGGAACCAACAGGACCCTGAACAGCTTCTACCCCCAAGCTATAAGACTGATAAATAGTTTGTTAAATAGTTAGCAAAACAGCTACCCGGATTATCTGCATTGACCCTTTTTTTCCCCACAAACTTTCAACTTAACACATACACTGCTGCTACTGTTTACTGTCTGTCACTTAATCCTAGATATAGCTACACATCTACCTTAACTACTTCGTACCACATGGACTAGGTACTGGTACCCTGTGTATACAGCCACGTTACTGTTATTCACCGTGTATACAGCCACGTTACTGTTATTCACCGTGTATACAGCCACGTTACTGTTATTCACCGTGTATACAGCCACGTTACTGTTACTCACCGTGTATACAGCCACGTTACTGTTACTCACCGTGTATACAGCCACGTTACTGTTACTCACCGTGTATACAGCCACGTTACTGTTACTCACCGTGTATACAGCCACGTTACTGTTACTCACCGTGTATACAGCCACGTTACTGTTACTCACCGTGTATACAGCCACGTTACTGTTACTCACCGTGTATACAGCCACAGTAGTGTTACTCACCGTGTATACAGCCACAGTAGTGTTACTCACCGTGTATACAGCCACAGTAGTGTTACTCACCGTGTATACAGCCACAGTAGTGTTATTCACCGTGTATACAGCCACAGTAGTGTTATTCACCGTGTATACAGCCACAGTAGTGTTATTCACCGTGTATACAGCCACAGTAGTGTTATTCACCGTGTATACAGCCACAGTAGTGTTATTCACCGTGTATACAGCCACGTCATTACATTTTAAAGTGAATAATTGGAGTCTCCGTGTCAATGTCAGCATGGAATTGCCCCAAGGCATCTTCCGCCTACCACCGACTGCTGCAGTTAGACACCTGTAAGACAGAGGTCAGAGGCCAGAGCACAGACCATTTTCCTGGGATCAGAAATATTTACACCTGCCTTAAAGCTGGGATATCAATCTTACAAGCTTGAGTAGTCAAAAGTTCTCGAGTACAAACAGGCAGCTATTGGGATACCCTACACTGTTCTAGCATGCTGAAAGTTTAACCAAATCAACAAAGTTAATTCAAAACACACCAGCATAGCGCCTAGTCAACCCTTTCTCACCCAGGACCATCATGGAGTGATAGCAGTGAGGAATTAATCAACGTCAGCGTTTTCTTCTCTGGCACTGTGTCAGCTTCCCAAACAGCACCCTATTCCCTATATTGTACACTATAACATATGGGCCCTGGTGTTCAAAAGTAGTGCACAACATAGGGAATAGGGTGCCATTTAGGACAAAACCACTGAGTGGATGTGAAGCAGGAAGAGTGTCGAGGAGGTCAGCCAAGAGCTTCTGCTGCTATCAGTAAATGGCTAAAACAGGAATCAAACGGTGGGCGGGCTTACAGGGCAAGCGTGGCTTGGCAGAAACTGGAAACTTCCTTGGAAAGCCCTGATAAATCTGAACTGGTTCTAATTAAAAGGCATTCTGGTGGCGATTATCCTCACACTGACTTGCAGGAATGGTGTTAAAACAGCAACAAACCTCGACACAGCTTAAGATCTACTCTTGACCTCAAAATGACCCACAGGGCCTCACAAAGCCTTAGTCCAGTGTTTCCGCTGCATTCATTTAGCTGTGGCGCAAAAATCACTTACGCCACTGCAAAAAAAATAGATACAGTACCAGTCAAAAGTTTGGACACCTACTCATTCAAGGGTTTCTTTATTTTCTACATTGTAGAATAATAGTGAAGACATCAAAACTATGAAATAACATATGGAATCATGTAGTAACCAAAAAGTGTTTTTTTTTTATAATATATATGAGATTCTTCAAAGTAGTCACCCTTTGCCTTAATTACAGCGTCGCACACTCTTGGCATTCTCTAAACCAGCTTCACCTGGAATGTTTGTCCAACAGTCTTGAAGGAGTTCCCATATATGCTGAGCACTTGTTGGCTGCTTTTCCTTCACTCCGGTCCAACTCATCCCAAACCATCTCAAATGGGTTGAGGTCGGGTGATTGTGGAGGCCAGGTCATCTGATGCAGCACTCCCCTTCTTGGGAAAATAGCCTTTACACAGCCTGGAGGTGTGTTTTGGGTCATTGTCCTGTTGAAAAACAAATGATAGTCCCACTAAGCGCAAACCAGATGGGACGGTGTATCGCAGCAGAATGCCGTGGTAGCTATGCTGGTTAAGTGTGCCTTCAATTCTAAATAAAATCACTAAGTGTCACCAGCAAAGAACCCTCACACCTCCTCCATGCTTCACGGTGGGAACCACACATGCAGAGATCATCCGTTTACCTACTCTGCGTCTCACAAAGACACTGCGGTTGGAACCAAAAATCTCAAATTTGGACTCATTGGACCGAAGGACAGATTTACACTGGTCTAATGTCCATTGCTCGTGTTTCTTGGACCAAGCAAGTCTCTTCTTATTATTGGTGTCCTTTAGTAGTGACTTCTTTGCAACCTTTTGTCCATGAAGGCCTGATGCACGCAGTCTCCTCTGAACAGTTGACGTTGAGATGTGTCTGTTACTTGAACTCTGTGAAGCATTTATTTGGGATGCAATTTCTGAGGCTGGTAACTGAGTTACTTCTGCTGCAGGGGATACGTTCATTAGTCTTCCTTTCCTGTCGCGGTCCTCATGAGAGCCAGTTTCATCATAGGTCTTTAAAAGTTCAAAGGTCTTGACATTTTCCAGATTGATTGACCTTCATGTCTTATAGAAATGGACTGTCGTTTCTCTTTGCTTATTTGAGCTGTTCTTGCCATAATATGGACTTGGTCTTTCACCAAATAGGGCTATCTTCTGTAAACCACCCCTACCTTGTCACAACAACTGATTGGCTCAAACACACTAAGGAAAGAAATTCCACAAATTAACTTCGAACAAGGCACAGGATAGGGGGCAGTATTTTCACGGCCGGATAAAAAAACGTACCCGATTTAATCTGGTTATTACTCCTGCCCAGAAACTAGAATATGCATATAATTGTTTGATTTGGATAGAAAACACCCTAAAGTTTCTAAAACTGTTTGAATGGTGTCTGTGAGTATAGCAGAACTCATATGGCAGGCCAAAACCTGACAAGATTCCATACAGGAAGTGCCCTCTGACCATTTCTTGGCCTTCTTTAGCCTCTTTATGGAAAATAGAGGATCTCTGCTGTAACGTGACATTTTCTAAGGCTCCCATAGGCTCTCAGAAGGCGCCAGAACGGGGAATGATGACTGCAGTCCCTGGCCGAAAAACAGTAGCGCATTTGGAAAGTGGTCGATCTGAGAACAATGACACGGGTGCGCGCGTGCACGTGAAGACACCATTTTCTTCTTTCAGTCTTTGAACGAAAACAACGTCTCCCGGTCGGAATATTATCGCTATTTTACGAGAAAAATCACATAAAAATAGATTTTAAACAGCGTTTGAAATGCTTCGAAGTACGGAATGGAATATTTAGAATTTTTTTGTCACGATACGAGCCGGCGCGTCACCCTTCGGATAGTGTCTTGAACGCAAGAACAAAACGCCGCTATTTGGATATAACTATGGATTATTTGGAACCAAAACAACATTGGGTGTAAAGTAGAAGTCCTGGGAGTGCATTCTGACAAAGAACAGCAAAGGTAATCCAATTTTTCTTATAGTAAATCTGAGTTTGGTGAGTGCCAAACTTGGTGGGTGTCAAAATAGCTAGCCTGTGATGGCCGGGCTATCTACTCAGAATATTGCAAAATGTGCTTTCACCGAAAAGCTATTTTAAAATCGGACACCGCGATTGCATAAAGGAGTTCTGTATCTATAATTCTTAAAATAATTATATTTTTTGTGAATGTTTATCGTGAGTAATTTAGTAAATTCACCGGAAGTGTTCGGTGGGTATGCTAGTTCTGAACGTCACATGCTAATGTAAAAAGCAGTTTTTTGATATAAATATGAACTTGAACAAAACATACATGTATTGTATAACATAATGTCCTAGGAGTGTCATCTGATGAAGATCAAAGGTTAGTGCTGCATTTAGCTGTGGCTTTGGTGACATTATATGCTAGCTTGAAAAATGGGTGTCTGATTATTTCTGGCTGGGTACTCTGCTGACATAATCTAATGTTTTGCTTTCGTTGTAAAGCCTTTTTGAAAATTGGACAATGTGGTTAGATAAAGGAGAGTCTTGTCTTTAAAATGGTGTAAAATAGTAATATGTTTGAAAAATGGAATTTGAGGAGTTTGTAATTCGCGCCACGCCCCATCATTGGATATTGGCGAGGCGTTCCGCTAGCGGAACATCTAGATGTAAGAGATTAATTGAAATGCATTCCAGGTGACTACCTCATGAAGCTGGTTGAGAAAATGCCAAGTGTGCAAAGGTGTAATCATGGCAAAGGGTGGCTACTTTGAAGAATCTCAAATATATAATACCACTTGGCATTTCACACTTTTTTGGTTACTACATGATTCCATGTGTGTTATTTCAAAGCTTTGATGTCGTCACTACAATGTAGAAAATAGTAAAAATAAAGAAAAACACTGGAATGAATAGTTGTGTACAAACTTGACTGGTAATGTATGCATTGTGGCAGACGGCAGGGAGAGGTGAGGGGAGTGGTAATTGAGGAGAGATTTCTTGCAGGTAGCTGACTCGACCCCAAGGCCTTATATGGACTTCCTGCCCCAATGAGGAAAGGCTGTGGATCGTTAAGCCAGGGAGTGTTTGGGGATAAAGGCAGAAGCAGCCTGCACAACGGGGCAGAGGAGGTGAGAGAAACGAGACAGGATTGGCTGAGGACCCGAGTGTGAAGATTACCCCTGGGAAACGGAACGGACAAAGAGAACGACTGAGGTCATTGGTGAATTTTCCCTTCTCTCCCCGTGTACAGAAATCCCTAATAAACTTCCCTTCTATTTGTGCTACTGGTGTCTGTTTTGTTATTGAACTTGGTGACGTGGAAACCCCACACCCTTGACCTTGCTACAGTATGTATGCATGTATTCTTTCACATCAAAAGTATTTCTATCAAATATATACTTTCAATAAAGCATTAACTTTTCCTCAGTAAAAAGATCTGTCCAGGTACAACACTATTTATCTCTTTGTGCCAAACATGGCGCGAAACCTCGAGAAACAGCTTGCAAGTCAACTGTAGAGAATACATAGGAACTTCATTCCTCAGGACCTCCTTTTACATTTACATTTACATTTTAGTCATTTAGCAGATGCTCTTATCCAGAGCGACTTACAGTAGTGAATGCATACATTTCATACATGGCCCCCCGTGGGAATCAAACCCACAACCCTGGCATTGCAAACGCCATGCGTTGCAAACACCATGCTCTACCAACTGAGCTACAGGGAAGGCTGTGGATCAACCGTCTCCTAGTCAAGTCTAACGGCACCATATTCCTGCTGTGCAAACAGTTATAATTTTTGTGGCAGGAAGCATTGCATGAAGTGAGTAGTTTAAATGGCAGTCCACTGACTAACTTAGCAGGAATATGGTGTGGTTCTGACACAAGGTTGGATTCTAATGCTTATTTGATATCGAGCAACACATTTCACTTTACGTCTGGTAAGTACAGGTCCTAGAGATTATATTTTTATTGACAGGAAACATTTTTGGGGGGTGAAAAATCGGCTATAAATGTGGTATGGTTATTTTCCGTCACCAAACACTACAACTGAGGGAGTCCAACCAATACACAGACTCCCTATGTTGTGTCCCAAAGCTAGCTGTGCCACACGGTCTGCCCCGAGCTAGCTGTGCCACACGGTCTGCCCCGAGCTAGCTGTGCCACACGGTCTGAGAAAATGTTGCAGTTTTAAAGCTAATATACTGTCATTCTAAACATTTTGCAATGGCTTATGACATGTTTATATGCTATCTGGGGAGGGGGGGGGGATATTATCAAATGACCTGGGAGTTTGCCGAATAACAGGGGTAGGATAATAACCTTCCCGCCAAATAAACAAATGACTGACATGGCAGAGTCGGACGGGACTGAAATTACGGATGTGGTGATTTGTGCTCATGTACATAATTAGATTACCTGAGCACCCCCAGTAAAACATATGCCTTCTGAATAGGACTTCAGTCGTGTAATTTTACATCCAACTAAGATGTTTGGTGCATTATTTCTCAAGATAAATGTACATGAAAACTAGTCATCTATTGTTGAATGACAAACACTTAATTGAGGAATCCCTACCGTTGACCAATCACTGACGAAGAGGCATATAAAAGGCCCTATAAAATCCGTGATGCAGAGAACGTGGACGGAATCTCAGAATCCAGACATTAAAACGGAATTCAACAATATAAATGAAATGTATTGAAAATGTATTAATTTATCATAAGGCATGAACAGAACGCATCAGTGAGTCGTATTTCCTGCCATTTTCTGAAGAGGCAACGAGAATTCCCTGTCTGTGCATGTGCGAGTCTCGCTTTTTGTAGTTGTTAGCGATAACTTTAGGTAATTCTTTAAAAATGTATGCTCACTAAGCTGTGCCTCACAAGTAATACAACAACTGATCTGTTACTGGTGTGATCATATAGCGTACCTCAAATTCTGAAATATAAAAAAAAAAATTTTTTTTTTTTTTTATGTCTGAAAAACAAAGCATTGACAGCCAATTCAATTAAAGCCAAAATGCAGAGATAATGGATTGTGCAGTAGGCTATAGACCCAAACTTCATTACTCTTAATAATTAGATTAGCGTTACAGGCTTACTCTTTAAAAAAAATATATATAATAATAATAATAATAATAATAATAATAAAATGCAGATGATCTCAGCTTGATCTCATTTTGACTCAGAAAGTGTTCAAATGCTAGGTGACCCCTGACCCAAACGTGACCCCTGACCCAAACGTAACAAACAAACAAACAAACAACATCACAACTTTATTATAACTTCATTATGCTTTGTTATAACGGTTTTGATTGTGAATCATACGGTAAGCTTAACCCTCGACAAGAGGGGTTTCCTATTGATCAAAGACTGAGGCCTACTTTGTCCCTCCACCCTGGAGTGCAGAACAATGTCCAGCACAGGTCTTCCTCTAATTCCATCTCTGTTTCCTCTGCTGCTTGTGTAAACTTTGGGTGTACAGGGGGTTTCCAGCTGTGGCCATGTCTTTGATGTTCAGTTGGACCTTCAGGTTCTCTTGATGGATTGTACACCAATAACAAGCAAGGATAACTTTAGCTCTATTTTGCACGGGACTAGTATTACCAGGGAACGTTGGCTATGCAATTATTACCCCAGAATGTCCATTATTCCACAGGACGATTCAGACTGGGGGAGAAAAAAAACAAATCCAAACTGTAATTCTTTATTTTTCATTAAATTGACCGTTATGATGGAAGCCTGG
This sequence comes from Salmo salar, assembly GCF_965601325.2. Lineage (NCBI taxonomy): Eukaryota > Metazoa > Chordata > Actinopteri > Salmoniformes > Salmonidae > Salmo > Salmo salar. The sequence goes on from NC_138305.1 coordinate 27,426,936, forward strand.
AGGTTTTCTAGGCAAAGATATTTCAACAAGTCCAGGTGATAACACTGATAACTCGAGCTCGGCTCCCAAGTCTCTAAACCATGTTCGGTACAGCGTCGCCATAATATTTGAATTGAGGAAGTGTGATCATCATTATTATTTTAGCGATCCGCAGTAGAGGTCTTAAATGCCCACAAGCCTGCAGATGTGAGCTAAACAGCACACTCAAGGTGTTCATAGGCTATGATTGATAAAGTGAACATCATTTCCAAAAGTTTGCCGCCGTTGGGATGCTGCTTTGTGATCTATTAACAACAAGGGTTGCATTAAAATGACAATGAAAGTTCCATTCATTGGCACAAAACTTATTTAAAAAAAGTTGATACTTCATATAGACTATGCGCAGCACTTTATTGTAAGCATCAAATCAGTTAGGACCTATTGTTTTCAAATCAAATCCAAATTTTATTTGTCACATGCGCCAAATACCAACAGGTGTAGACCTTACAGTGAAATGCTTACTTACAAGCCCTTAAAACTTCTTAAAGCATTGTTGGTTTTAGAAAGAATAAATGTTAAGTAAAATATATATATTTTTAATAAAAAATAATAAAATCTTTAAAAAAAACTTAAATAATTCAACCACAGCAGGAAAATAACAATAGCGAGGCTATATACTGGGGGTACCGGTACAGAGTCAATGTGGAGGCTATATACAGGGGGTACCGGTACCGAGTCAATGTGGAGGCTATATATATAGGGGGTACCGGTACCGAGTCATTTTTAGGGCCTTCCTCTGACACCGCCTGTCAATCTCAGATATTTCTCTCAAAACACAGAGATATGTCGAGTCGCACGGGACTAGTATTTTCAAAGGACCATGGAGTTAGTTGAAAAACAGTCGTTTCTTTTCATCTGCAATTATTACCCTCCTGCCATGTAAAAAATAACCGACATGGCAGATGATTCGGCTGGGACTTGAATTACGGATATGCTGATTTGTGCACGTTCACATATTTACATTACCCCATCTCCCCCAGTAAAAGGCATCCCGTGCAAATAGGGCTTTTGATTCATTCATTAATTCTTCATCAATCACCGTGTTCGGATCTCATTTTTCAGACATTGTCCCTGTCCCTCTGTCCCTGGCAGTCAAGGTGTTGCCTGACATCGGACTGGTGCATCATCGTCATCATCATCATATGACTTCCTGATGCCATCACTGTGGAAAGTCAAGAGGGTTCAGAAATAGCCCTGGTGGTGCTGGATTCTCAATGTTCTCCACTCTGAGTGTACCTACCGACCACGCACTGTCACTCTAGGAGCACAGAGCTCAGTGAATCACTGCCGATGACAATGGCCGAGCCGAGTGACTCAACGGATTGCACATCTCAATCAATGGCTGTTTTAGAATTGGATAGGATACAGATCATTGGGATATTGTGATGGCAGTGGGAGGAAAATCCTCTATAAGCCTGTTACATGTTATTTATAAAGTGTTGAGAGGGAGAAAATGGAAAAGAAAGCAATAATCAAAAGCTGTATGAGACATGAGGCTCTGGAAATTACTGTGAGTTTTAAAATCAACTCATCCTGACACCTATGTAGCAGTCTGCTGGAGAAGGGCTACACGCGAGCCTGCCGGAGAAGGGCTGTGAGCAATAGCCGATAAGATTTAACAACAAAATGTGGTAACGACATGTGGGGAGGGCTGCGACAGATGCACCCAAGGTGTGTCCCTCTTTCCCCAGACAGACAGTGTGTCAGCCCAACCACAGCTACAACTTGTATCACTCATCTTAAATCACTGTGCCTTTACACAACACTTTTATGACATAGTGTCTGACTGTAAAATGACTAAACAACCAGCCTGGTAACAACAAACCTGATAATAACGGCATATTTGACCATGACACTTGTGTGGTTTATAACATATCCAAGATATTTGACAAGGTGGTAAAAGCCTTAGAAAGCCTCCTTTTTCTGGTATATTATAACAATTATGTAGCCTAGGCTAACAGTAGCAGCTGGAGCGAAACCGCAACAGAAAAGTAAAAAAATATATACAGTACCAGTCAAAAGTTTGGACACAACTACTCATTCAAGGGTTTTTCTTTATTTTCACTATTTTCTACATCGTATAAGTGAAGACATCAGAACAATGAAATAACACATATGGAATCACATAGTAACCAAAAAAGTGTTAACCTGTTAGGGCTGGGGGGCAGTATTTTCACGGCTGGATAAAAAACATACCCGATTTAATCTGGTTACTACTCCTGCCCAGTAACTAGAATATGCATATAATTATTGGCTTTGGATAGAAAACACTCCAAAGTTTCTAAAACTGTTTGAATGGTGTCTGAGTATAACAGAACTCAAATGGCAGGTCAAAACCTGAGAGATTCCTTTACAGGAAGTGGCCCGTCTGACCATTTCTTGAACTTCTTTGCCATCTCTATCTTTTACAAAGGATCTCCGCTCTAACGTGACACTTCCTACGTCTTCCATGGGCGCTCAGAGCCCGGGAAAAACCTGAATGTCGTCATCCCAGCCCCAGGCTGAAACACATTATCGCCTTTCTCAAGTGGCCGATCAAGGGACTGTGGGCATTAGGCGCGTGCCCTGGCTGCCCCCGTCTTTGTGATTTTTCCTCTGTTTGCCGAAAAGAAGATTCCCGGTCGGAATATTATCGCTTTTCTACGAGAAAAATGGCGTAAAAATTGATTTTAAACAGCGGTTGACATGCTTCGAAGTACGGTAATGGAATATTTAGATTTTTTTTGTCACGAATTGCGCCATGCGCGCGACCCCGATTTACCATTTCGGATAGTTTCTGGAACGCACGAACAAAACGCCGCTATTCAGATATAACGATGGATTATTTGGGACCAAACCAACATTTGTTATTGAAGTAGAAGTCCTGGGAGTGCATTCTGACGAAGACAACAAAAGGTAATCAAACTTTTATAATAGTAAATCTGATATTGGTGAGTGCTAAACTTGCCGGGTGTCTAAATAGCTAGCCCGTGATGGCTGGGCTATGTACTTAGAATATTGCAAAATGTGCTTTCACCAAAAAGCTATTTTAAAATCGGACATATCGAGTGCATAGAGGAGTATTGTATCTATAATTCTTAAAATAATTGTTATGCTTTTTGTGAACGTTTATCGTGAGTAATTTAGTAAATTGTTAGTAAATTCCCCGGAAGTTTGCGGGGGGTATGCTAGTTCTGAACGTCACATGCTAATGTAAAAAGCTGGTTTTTGATATAAATATGAACTTGATTGAACAAAACATGCATGTATTGTATAACATAATGTCCTAGGTGTGTCATCTGATGAAGATCATCAAAGGTTAGTGCTGCATTTAGCTGTCTTCTGGGTTTTTGTGACATTATATGCTAGCTTGAAAAATGGGTGTCTGATTATTTCTGGCTGGGTACTCTGCTGACATAATCTAATGTTTTGCTTTCGCTGTAAAGCCTTTTTGAAATCGGACAGTGTGGTTAGATAAAGGAGAGTCTTGTCTTTAAAATGCTGTGAAATAGTCATATGTTTGAAAAATTGAAGTTTTTGTATTTGAGGAATTTGTAATTCGCGCCACGCCTATCATTGGATATTGGAGCAGGTGTTCCGCTAGCGGAACGTCTAGATGTAAGAGGTTAAACAAATCAAAATGTATTTTATATTTGAGATTCTTCAAAGTAGCCACCATTTGTCTTGATGACAGCTTTGCACACTCTTGGCATTCTCAACCAGCGTCATGAGGAATGCTTTTCCAACAGTCTTGAAGGAGTTCCCACATATGTTGAGAACTTGTTGGCTGCTTTTCCTTCACTCTGCGGTCCAACTCATCCCAAACCATCTCAATTGGGTTGAGGTTAGGTGATTGTGGAGGCCAGGTCATCTGATGCAGCACTACATCACTCTCCTTGGGAAAATAGCCCTTACACAGCCTGAAGGTGTGTTAGGTCATTGTCCTGTTGAAAAACAAATGATAGTGGGACTAAGCACAAACCAGACAGGATGGCGAATGGCTGCAGAATGCTGTGGTAGCCATGCTGGTTAAGTGTGCCTTCAATTCTAAATAAATCACTGAGTGTCAGCAGCAAAGCACCCTCACACCTCCTCCATGCTTCACGGTGGGAACCATACATGCAGAGATCATCCGTTCACCTACTCTGCGTCTCACAAAGACACTGCGGTTGGAACCAAATCTCAAATTTGGACACATTAGACCAAAGGACAGATTTCCAACTGTCTAATGTCCATTGCTCATGTCTCTTAGTCCAAGCAAGTCTCTTATTATTGCCATCCTTTAGTAGTGGTTTCTTTGACCATGAAGGCCTGATGCACGCTGTCTCCTCTGAACAGTTGATGTTGAGATGTGTCTGTTACTTGAACTCTGTGAAGCATTTATTTGGGCTGCAATTTCTGAGGCTGGTAACTCTAATGAATTTATCCTCTGTAGCAGAGGTAACTCTGGGTCTTCCTTTCCTGAAGCAGTCCTCATGAAACCCAGTTTCATCATAGGTCTTGATGGTTTTTGCAACTGCAGTTTTAGAAACTTTCAAAGTTCTTGAAATTTCCTAGATAGTCATTACTTTAAGACATGAAGGTGAGTCAGACTGTTGTTTCTCTTTGCTTATTTGAGCTGTCCTTGCCATAATATGGACTTGGTCTTATATCAAATAGGGACATCTTCTGTATACCAACCCTACCTTGTCACAAAACAACTGGTTGGCTCAAACGCATTAGGAAGGTAAGAAATTCCACATATTAATATAAGGCACACCTGTTAATTGAAATGCATTCCAGGTGACTACCTCATGAAGCTGGTTGACAGAATGCCAAGAGTGCGCAAAGCTGTTATCAATGCAAAGGGTGGCTACTTTGAAGAATCTCAAATAGATTGATTTGTTTAAAAAAAACTTTGGTTACTACATAAACTATGAAATAACACATATGGAATTGTGTCTTCAATATTATTCTACAATGTAAATAAATAGTACAAATAAAAGAAACCCTGGCTGGTACTGTATGTATGCGTGTATGTACAGTTGAAGTCGGAAGTTTACATACATCTTAGCCAAATACATTTAAACTCAGTTTTCACAATTCCAGACATTTAATCCTAGTAAAAACTCCCTGTCTTAGGATCACCACTTTATTTTAAGAATGTGAAGTGTCAGAATAATAGTAGAGAGAATGATTTATTTCAGCTTTGACTTCTTTCATCACATTCCCAGTGGGACAGAAGCTTACATACACTCAATTAGTATTTGGTAGCATTGCCTTTAAAATTGTTTAACGTGTGTGTGTGTGTGTGTGTGTGTGTGTGTGTTAGAAAATGAGTTAGGAAAACTACAGGGCTTCTGAGATGAACAGCAGGCTGGCTGAGGCAATCCAACTCTCAAAGGTCAAACCTCGGGTTCCCAGATAAGTGATTTCTCTGACTAACATGCTGACCAGACCGCTCACGCGCCATCGCGAAAATGTTGATTGTGTCCACCCACACGACGCGATCAGGACACACAGGTTGAAGTAACAAAACGAACTCTGAACCAACTATATCCATTTGGGGACAGGTCAAAAAGCATTATACATTTATGGCAATTTAGCTAGCTAGCTTGCTGTTGCTAGCTAATTTGTCCTGGGATATAAATGTTGAGTTGTTATTTTACCTGAAAAGCACAAGGTCCTCTACTCTGACAACTAATCCACAGAAAATGGTAAACCGAGTTTGTTTCTAGTAATCTCTCCTAGAGGTCGACCGATTAATCGTAATGGCCGATTTCAAGTTTTCATAACAAAAAAAACAAACAAAAAAATTAAAAATTAAAAAAAAAAAAAAGAAAAAGAAAAAAAAAAAAAAATAATAATCGATATTAAATAAAAATTATTACATACATACATACATCTTTAACTAGGCAAGTCAGATTAAGAACACATTCTAATTTTCAATGACGGCCTAGGAACGGGGGTTAACTGCCTTGTTCAGGGGGGATTCGTTTTTGCAACCTTCCGGTTACTAGTCCAACGCTCTAACCACCTGCCTTACATTGCACTCCACGAGGAGCCTGCATGGCAGGCTGACTACCTGTTACGTGAGGGCAGCAAGAAGCCAAGGTAAGTTGCTAGCTAGCATTAAATGTATCTTATAAAAAACAATCTTAACATAATCACTAGTTAACTACACATGGTTGATGATATTACTAGTTTATCTAGCTTGTCCTGCTTTGCATATAGTCAATGCGGTGCCTGTTAATTTATCATCGAATAACAGCCTACTTCTCCAAACGGGTGATGATTTAACAAGCACATTTGCGAAAAAAAAATCTGTCGTTGCACCAATGTACCTAACCATAAACATCAATGCCTTTCTTTAAAAATCAATAAACAAGTATATCTTTTTAAACCTGCATATTTAGTTAATATTACCTGCTAACATGAAATTGTGTCACTTCTCTTAAATTCATTGCACGCAGTCAGGGTATATGCAACAGTTTGGGCCGCCTGGCTCGTTGCGAACTAATTTGCCAGAATTTGATGGAATTATGACATAACATTGAAGGTTATACAATGTAACAGAAATATTTAGACTTAGGGATGCCACCCGTTAGATAAAATACGTAACGGTTCCGTATTTCACTGAAAGAAAAACCGTTTTGTTTCGAGATTCGACCATATTAATGACCTAAGGCTCGTATTTCTGTGTGTTTATTATGTTATAATTAAGTCTATGATTTGATAGACCAGTCTGACCGAGCGGTGGTAGGCACCAGCAGGCTCGTAAGCATTCATTCAGACAGCACTTTCGTGCGTTTTGCCAGCAGCTCTTCACTGTGTTTCAAGCTGTTTATGACTTTAAACCAGGTGGGTATAATTTGTGGAACATTCCAACAGGAATCTATTCCAAAAACTTCGTAAATAACAAGGTTGCCAAAAAACAACGCATACAAAGTTGTATAGCGGCAGAATAAGATACCGGGTAGTGAGTGGTCTACTTCATTGCGTTTTTCACTCATCACGTTTATTCCGAAAAAAAATGTCTGTCCTCACTCTGGTTGCCTATAGACAAACATTAAGAATAAGCTACGTGGTGAGTTGATGCCTATTCGGCAGCTAGTTAGCTAGGTTTGTATGCATTGCTACTTTGTATGTGTTGTTGGTTAGCAACCTTTTACTTTCCGTTTTTTGGAACATATTCCTGTTGGAACGTTCCACAAATTATACTCACCCCTTCAAGCCTATCAACTCCCAAGATGAGGCTGGTGTAACCGATGTGAAATGGCTGGCTAGTTAGCGGGTGCGCGCTAATATCGTTTCAAACGTCACTCGCTCTGAGACTTGGAGTAGTTGTTCCCCTTCCTCTACATGGGTAACGCTGCTTCGAAGGTGGCTGTTGTCGATGTGTTCCTGGTTCGAGCCCAGGTAGGAGCGAGGAGAGGGACGGAAGCTATACTGTTACACTGGCAATACTAAAGTGCCTATATGAACATCCAATAGTCAAAGGTATATGTACAAATCGTATAGGTACAGGTACAAATCGTATAGAGAGAAATAGTCCTAAGATTCCTATAATAACTACAACCTAAAACTTCTTACCTGGGAATATTGAAGACTCATGTTAAAAGGAACCACTAACTTTCATATGTTCCCATGTTCTGAGCAAGGAACTTAAACGTTAGCTTTCTTACATGGCACACATTGCACTTTTACTTTCTTATCCAACACTTTGTTTTGCATTATTTAAACCAAATTGAACATGTTTCATTATTTATTTGAGGCTAAATTGATTTTATTGATTATTATATTAAGTTAAAATAAGTGTTCATTCAGTATTGTTGTAATTGTCATTATTACAAATAAAATATATTATATATATATATATATATATATATATCTCAAAATAAATAAAGGGAACACTAAAATAACACATCCTAGATCTAAATGAATGAAATAATCTTATTAAATACTTTTTTCTTTACATAGTTGAATGTGCTGACAACAAAATCACACAAAAATAAATCAATGGAAATCCAATTTATCAACCCATGGAGGTCTGGATTTGGAGTCACACTCAAAATGAAAGTGGAAAACCACACTACAGGCTGATCCAACTTTGATGTAATGTCCTTAAAACAAGTCAAAATGAGGCTCATTAGTGTGTGTGGCCTCCACGTGCCTGTATGACCTCCCTACAACGCCTGGGCATGCTCCTGATAAGGTGACGGATGGTCTCCTGAGGGATCTCCTCCCAGACCTGGACTAAAGCATCCGCGAACTCCTGGACAGTCTGTGGTGCAACATGGCGTTGGTGGATGGAGCGAGACATGACGTCCCAGATGTGCTCAATTGGATTCAGGTCTGGGGAGCAGGCGGGCCAGTCCATAGCATCAATGCCTTCCTCTTGCAGGAACTGCTGACACACTCCAGCCACATGAGGTCTAGCATTGTCTTGCATTAGGAGGAACCCAGGGCCAAAGGCACCAGCATATGGTCTCACAAGGGGTCTGAGGATCTCATCTCGGTACCTAATGGCAGTCAGGCTACCTCTGGCGAGCACATGGAGGGCTGTGCGGCCCCCCAAAGAAATGCCACCCCACACCATGACTGACCCACCGCCAAACCGGTCATGCTGGAGGATGTTGCAGGCAGCAGAACGTTCTTCACGGCGTCTCCAGACTCTGTCACGTCGGTCACGTGCTCAGTGTGAACCTGCCTTCATCTGTGAAGAGCACAGGGCGCCAGTGGCGAATTTGCCAATCTTGGTGTTCTCTGGCAAATGCCAAACGTCCTGCACGGGGTTGGGCTGTCAGCACCACCCCCGCCTGTGGACGTCGGGCCCTCATACCGCCCTCATGGAGTCTGTTTCTGACCGTTTGAGCAGACATGCACATTTGTGGCCTGCTGGAGGTCATTTTGCAGGGCTCTGGCAGTGCTTCTCCTGCTCCTCCTTGCACAAAGGCGGAGGTAGCGGTCCTGCTGCTGGGTTGTTGCCCTCCTACGGCCTCCTCCATGTCTCCTGATGTACTGGCCTGTCTCCTGGTAGCGCCTCCATGCTCTGGACACTACGCTGACAGACACAGCAAACCTTCTTGCCACAGCTCGCATTGATGTGCCATCCTGGATGAGCTGCACTACCTGAGCCACTTGTGTGGGTTGTAGACTCCGTCTCATGCTACCACTAGAGTGAAAGCACCGCCAGCATTCAAAAGTGACCAAAACATCAGCCAGGAAGCATAGGAACTGAGAAGTGGTCACCACCTGCAGAACCACTCCTTTATTGGGGGTGTCTTGCTAATTGCCTATAATTTCCACCTGTTGTCTATTCCTTTTGCACAATAGCATGTGAAATTTATTGTCAATCAGTGTTGCTTCCTAAGTGGACAGTTTGATTTCACAGAAGTGTGATTGACTTGGAGTTACATTGTGTTGTTTAAGTGTTCCCTTTATTTTTTTTGAGCAGTATATGTATGCATGTATGTATGCATGCATGCATGTATGTATGTATATAGTTGGTTACCGATTCATCGGTCAAATTTTGTAATTTTATATGAATCGGTATCGGCGTTGAAAAATCATAATCAGTCGAACTCTAATCTCTCCTTCAGGCATCTTTTTCTTTGGACTTTATATTGTGGTTGGCAACCAACTTTAACCTGTTGGGTCTAGGGGGCAGCATTTGCACGTCTGGATAAAAAAATGTACCCGATTTAATCTGGTTACTAATCCTACCCAGTAACTAGAATATGCATATACTTATTATATATGGATAGAAAACACTCTAAAGTTTCCAAAACTGTTTGAATGGTGTCTGTGAGTATAACAGAACTCATTTGGCAGGCAAAACCCTGAGACATTTTCTGACAGGAAGTGGATACCTGATGTGTTGTATTGACTTTAAACCTATCCCATTGAAAAACACAGGGGTTTAGGAATATTTTGGCACTTCCTATTGCTTCCACTAGATGTCACCAGCCTTTACAAAGTGTTTTGAGTCTTCTGGAGGGAGATCTGACCGAACAAGAGCCATGGAACGGTGATGTCCCATTAGACACCTGGCGCGCTAGTTCATGTTGGGTACCCTCGTTCCAATACGTTATAAAAGAGTATGCATTCGTCCACCTTGAATATTATTCATGTTCTGGTTAAAAAAGGCCCTAATGATTTATGCTATACAACGTTTGACATGTTTGAACGAACGGAAATATATTTTTTCCCCTCGTTCATGACGAGAAGTCCGGCTGGCTTACATCATGTGCTAACGAGACGGAGATTTTTGGACATAAATGATGAGCTTTTTTGAACAAAACTACATTCGTTATGGACCTGTGATACCTGGAAGTGACATCTGATGAAGAGAATCAAAGGTAATGGATTATTTACATAGTATTTTCGATTTTAGATCTCCCCAACATGACGTCTAGTCTGTATCGCAACGCGTATTTTTCTGGGCGCAGTGCTCAGATTATTGCAAAGTGTGATTTCCCAGTAAGGTTATTTTTAAATCTGGCAAGTTGATTGCGTTCAAGAGATGTAAATCTATAATTCTTTAAATGACAATATAATATTTTACCAATGTTTTCTAATTTTAATTATTTAATTTCTGACGCTGACTTGACTGCCGGTTATTGGAGGGAAACGATTTCCTCAACATCAATGCCATAGTAAAACGCTGTTTTTGGATATAAATATGAACTTGATAGAACTAAAAATGCATGCATTGTCTAACATAATGTCCTAGGAGTGTCATCTGATGGAGATTGTAAAAGGTTAGTGCATCATTTTAGCTGGTTTTATGGTTTTGGTGACCCTGTCTTTGACTTGACAAAACATTACACACAACTCTTGTAAATGTACTGTCCTAACATACTCTAAATTTATGCTTTCGCCGTAAAACCTTTTTGAAATCGTAAAACGTGGTTAGATTAAGGAGATGTTTATCTTTCAAATGGTGTAACATAGTTGTATTTTTGAAAAATTTGAATTTTGACATTTATTTGGATTCAAATTTGCCGCTCTTGAAATGCACCTGCTGTTGATGGAGTGCACCACGGGTGGCACGCTAGCGTCCCACCTAGCCCCAAGAGGTTAAAGTGCATTACCACCACCAACTGGACTGGAACATGGACCTCAGTTCATCTTTAAATCACCCAGGTGGGTTTATGCTCCTAAAAGCCAATGAGGAGATGGGAGAGGGGGGACTTGCAGCGAGTCAAGCTTCACAAATTGAACCAAGTTTTATTTTTTGCGCCTGGCTACACAGACGATCGTTGACAAGCGTGAGCAGTGTTTCAATAACATGGGTACATTTATTTTGCAATGCCCCAGCACGTGACGCTAGCGGTGTGGTTAGCATGTAATGCCTTTTGCATTAAATTCCAGGGCAGCTATCTCTGCTCGACTCCAGACACGCTCACGCTTTACCAAAATGGCTTCTCAGTTGCAGGCGGACAGGGAGACAAAAAGGTCTGCAATTACTAAGTCCACCGGTCAGTCAGGAAAGCACTTATATTACTAATAATCAGCCTTGGGAAGCCAGCCGAAATCAACACCACCCAACACCCTTTTAGACTGCTACTGAGGAACAAACCTCTCAATAGGTTCCTTCCCAAATGGCAACATGTAACCAGTGCACTATATAGGGAATAGGGTGCCATTTGAGATGCACAGCATGCTTCAAGAGAGCTGTCGGTCTGGTGAAGAGTACCAACAGATGGCGAGACAGTTGGTGGGGAATTTCAGCAATGATGTGAATACATTTCAGCGGTTTAGAAAGAATTACGGCACTTGTCATCTGTTTCATTCATGGGGTGGCCAGTGAAGGTGGGGAAAGTTGTGTAGTCTATTCTGGGAGTGAAGAGCCAAGAAAGATTGATAAGGGAACTGACTGTAAAGAAACACAGCCTATAGTTTGATAATGGCCTCAAGCTAAGCGATTAAGCCACTCTGAAACATGTTTGAGAAGGTCACATTTAAGCAAAACAATATGAGAGTGTTTTAGAATAGACATTATTGGGTCCAGTTAAGAAGTCCAGAAAAAGTTATTTACAGAGCCGGCACACAACCAAATCATAACGTTCCCCCAGTCTGCCATAGCACCTCCTAGGTCACAGAAGCACCACCTCCTAGGTCACAGAAGCACCACCTCCTAGGTCACAGAAGCACCACCTCCTAGGTCACAGAAGCACCACCTCCTAGGTCACAGAAGCACCACCTCCTAGGTCACAGAAGCACCACCTCCTAGGTCACAGAAGCACCACCTCCTAGGTCACAGAAGCAGCACCACCTAGGTCACAGAAGCACCACCTAGGTCACAGAAGCACCACCTAGGTCACAGAAGCACCACCTAGGTCACAGAAGCACCACCTAGGTCACAGAAGCACCACCTAGGTCACAGAAGCACCACCTAGGTCACAGAAGCACCACCTAGGTCACAGAAGCACCACCTAGGTCACAGCTACTGGAACACAGAATAAAGCCCAATTAGCTTGGTGTTTTGGCAGTGTTCAGTAGCTTGCTGGCACACAGTTAATTTCAGTTAGTGTACAGCTCATTTCAGTTCTCATTGTTTACTATCTGGGACTGCTCACTCCGTCAGGCAAAGTGTTCCATCTGTTTATTTCAGCCTGGATTAGCTCCCTATTGATTCAGACATTTTTATAGATTTCCTGCTACTAACCTGTCACATCTATGTGTTTGTTTTTATATGAATCCACCCTGCTCCGTTCATGTGCCGTAATCCTCGTCCATTACTAATTAAGTTGTTAATTAAATCAAACAGGAGGGAGAGAGAGAGAGAGAAAGAGAGAGGGGTGGCATGTAGCCTAGTGGTTAAGAGCGTTGGACCAGTAACCAAAAGTTCTCTGGTTGGAATCCACGAGCTGACAAGGTGAAAAAAAAAATATGTCGATGTGCCCTTGAGCAAGGCACTTAAAATATTCTATTTCAATATTAACTGGCCTATTGAGAGACAGCGATGGAATGTGTAGGTGGACTAGGCTTGGCAGGTATCCAAATTGTCAAACCTTCCTACCGACTTTGTGCCATACCGGATATTCAGTTATCTTTCTTGGCTCTTCACTCCCAGAATATACTACACAACTTTCCCCACCTTCACTGAACACAAAGGGTGCAAACCCCACTGAGGCTTTGCAATCCGAAGGTTAACAACATAACAAGTACATGTAAAATCCCATAGAGAATGCTAGCTAAATGCTAATGAGCCTATTGCGCGCATTTCATACAGTCTTTGACCTAAACAATTCTCAGGACAGATATCCCAGTTCAAAATTATACAACTAACTAAAAAAAAACCATTTAAAAAAAAATATATATGAAAAAAAAAAAAAAAAAAAAAAAACACCTCTACTCAGTGTGCTGAAAAACATAGAGAGCAAAGCTCTTGATCCACGAAGAGATTCTCTGCTGTTACGGGCGAAGCTTGATTTTGGAAGAAGCTAATCACTTAGCTAACTAGCTACTAAATAAACATCTGCTAAATATGTCTGTGTGACCAATAAACATTTATTTAATTAGCAAACTAAATGCACAACTGCCGAGCATTTAACACATAATAGACAATTACCTTAATAGTTATAAGATATCTTGACAACAAACATTTAGTTGTTAATTCCATTCTGTAACTAGATCAGCTGGCGTGTGCTGCACTACAGTGAATGACTCACAAGGCGCCGGTCTCTTGTCGTTGTGTGCTTGTAAACAAACACCACGTGACTGGATACTATTGGTCAGCTTCATAATGACAAATTGTGACAGGTGAAATGAAATACGCAATCTTCTTTATATCCTAACGTATTGCACGAGACGACTGCAGGTACTTACTGAAAAATGTTTTACAAAATAACTTCGAAAGACATACAATAGCGGTCAAAAGTTTTAAAACACCTTCTCATTCAAGGGTTTTTCTTAATTTTGACTATATTCTAGATTGTAGAATAATAGTGAAGACGTCAAAACTATGAAATAACACATGGAATCATGTAGTAGCCAAAAAAAAAACATAAAAAAAAAAAAAAGTGTAAAACAAATTAAATATATTTTAGATTCATCAAAGTTGCCACCCTTTGCCTTGATGACAGATTTGTACACTCTTGGCATTCTCTTAACCAGCTTCATGAGGTATTCACTTGGAATGCATTTCAATTAACAGGTGTGCCTTGTTAAAATTAATTTGTAGAATTTCTTTCCTTCTTAATGCGTTTGAACCAATCAGTTGTGTTGTGAAAAGGTGCAGAAGAGAGCCCTATTTGGTAAAATACCAAGTCCATATTATGGCAAGAACAGCTCAAATAAGCAAAGAGAAACTACAGTCATCATGACTGACCTTTGTGTCTTAAAGTAAACACGGAAAATTTCAAGAACTTTGAAATTGTTCAGTGGAAACGCCTAGGAGCAACAACAGCTCAGCCGCGAAGTGGTAGGCCACACAAGCTCACAGAACGGGACCACGGAGTGCTGAAGCGCGTAAAAATCTGGACTGTACTTAATTTCAACACTCCCTACATAGTTCCAAACTGTCTCTGGAAGCAACGTCAGCACAGCGCATCAGGAGTTTCATGAAATGGATTTCCATGGCTGAGCAGCCGCACACAAGCCTAAAATCACCATGATGGGCAATTTGGAAATAACCACAGCATTCCGGCAAACAGTGGTGTAAAGCTCGCCGCCATTGTACTCTGGCGCAGTGGAAATGCATTCTCTGGAGTGATTAATCACGCTTCACTATATCTGGCAGTCCGACGGACAAATCTGGGCTACCTGCCCAAATGCATAGTGCCAACTGTAAAGTCTGGTGGAGGTGGAATAATGGTCTGGTGCTGTTTGTCATGGTTTTCAAGCCCTTTAGTTCCAATGAAGTTGGAAGCATTCCTGACTGCAGGAATGTCCAACAGAGCCGTTGCCAGAGAATCAAATGTTAATTTCTCTAGCATAGGCCTTCTCCGTTGTTTTAGAAAATTTGACAGTACGGCCAACCAGACTCGCAAGCGCAGACCACGTGTAACCACGCCAGCCCAGGACCTTCACATCCGGCTTCTTCGCCTACCAGCCACCCGGACAGCTGATGAAACTGTTGGTTTGCACAACCGAAGAATTTCTGCACAAACTGTCAGAAACAGTTTCAGGGAAGCTCATCTGCATGCTCGTCATCCTCACCAGGGTCATGACCTGACTGCAGTTCGGCGTCGTAACAGACTTCAGTGGGTAAATGCTCACCTTCGATGGCCACTGGCACACTGGAGAAGTGTGATCTTCATGGATAAATCCGCGTTTCAACTGTACCGGGCAGATAGCGTGTATGGCATCGTGTGGGCGAGCTGTTTGCTGATGTCAACATTGTGAACAGAGTGCCCCAAGGTGACGGTGAGGTTATGGTATGGCCAGGCATAAACTAAGGACAACGAACACAATTGCATTTTATCTATGACAATTTGAATGCCCAGAGATACCGTGACGAGATCCTGAGGCCCACTGTCTTGCCATTCATCCACCGCCATTACCTCATGTTTCAGCATGATAATGCACGGGCCCACGTCACAAAAGTTTTCACAATTCCTGTAAACTGAAAATGTCCCAGTTCTTCCATGGCCTGCATCCTCACTAGACATGTCACCGATTGAGCACGTTTGGGATGCTCTGGATCGACGAGTACGACAGTGTGTTCCAGTTTTCGCCAATATCCAGCAACTTCGCACAGCAATTGAAGAGGAGTGGGACAACATTCCACAGGACACAATCAACAGCTTGATCAACTCTATTTGAAGGAGATGTGTCGTGCTGCATGAAGCAAATGGTGGTCACACCAGACACGGACTGGTTTTATGATCACCGCCCCTACCACTTATTAATTATATATATATATTTTTTTAAGGTGTCTTTGACCATAAGATGCACATCTGTATTTCCAGTCATGTGAAATCCATAGATTTAGGGTCTAATGAATTTACTTCAATTTACTCTTTTCCTTACATGAACTGTAAATGCAGTAAAAATCTTAGAAATTCTTATTTTATGTTGTAGATATACACACAGCAAAGGTTTTAGGCAGGTTTGGAAAATTGCTGTAAAGTAAGAATGTTTCAAATACCTATTAACTATTAACACATCTATTTATCAATTAACTAAATGCAAAGTCAGTAAACAGAAAAATCTGAATCAAATCCATATTTGGTGTGAGCACCCTTTGCCTTCAAAACAGCATCAATTCTTGTAGGTACACTTGCAAAGTCAACGATTTTGAAGGCAGATTGGTATAATTTGTTTAATCATATAGCTGACAAACAGGTGCTAATGATCATCAATTCAATATGTAGGTTGAAACACAATCATTAACTGAAACAGAAACATCTGTGTAGGAGGAATAAAAATGGTTGAGGAACAGCCAAACGCCGTTAACATGGTGAGGTTGCTGAAGACAGTTTACTGTCAAAAGTCATACACCATGGAAAGACTGAGCACAGCAACAAGACACAAGGTTATACTACATCAGCAAGGTCTCTCCCAGGCAGAAATGTCAAGGCATAAAGGGGTTTCCAGATGTGCTGTCCAAGCTCTTTTGAAGAAGCACAAAGAAACGGGCAACGTTGAGGACCGTAGACACAGTGGTCAGCCAAGGAAACTTACTGCAGCAGATGAAAGACACATCATGCTTACTTCCCTTTGCAATCAGAAGATGTCCAACGGTGCCATCATCTCAAAATTGGCAGAAACAGTGGGACCCTGGTACACCCATCTACTGTCTGGAGAAGTCTGGTCAGAAGTGGCCTTCATGGAAGACTTGCGGCCAAAAAGCCACACCTCCGACGTGGAAACAAGGCCAAGCGACTAAACTATGCACAAAAACACAGGAAATGGGGTGCAGAAAAATTGCAGCAGGTGCTCTGGACTGAGGAGTCAAAATGTGAAATATTTGTTTGAAGCAGAAGGCAGTTTGTTTGCCGAAGGGCTGGAGAGCCGTACACGAGTGTCTGCAGGCAACGGTAAAGCATGGTGGAGGTTCCTTGGAAGTTTGGGGCTGCATTTCTGCAAATGGAGTTGGGGATACTTATCCATCATGCAATACCATCAGGGTGGCATCTGATTGGCCCCAAATGCATTCTGCAGCATGACAACAACCCCAAACATACAGCAAAAGTCATTAAGAACCATCTTCAGCGTCAAGAAGAACAAGGAGTCCTGGAAGTGATGGTACGGCCCCCACAGAGCCCTGATCTCAATATCATCGAGTCTGTCTGGGATTACATGAAGAGAAGCACCTGAGGCTGCCTAAATCCACAGAAGAACTGTGGTTAGTTCTCCAAGATGTTTGGCCCAAACTGCCTGCCGAGTTCCTTCAAAAACTGTGTGCAAGTGTACCAAGAAGAATTGATGCTGTTTTGAAGGCAAAGGGTGGTCACACCAAATATTGATTTGATGTAAATTTCTGCTGTTCACTCACTTTGCATTTTGTTAATTGATAAATATAAACATGTCTATTTTTTAAAGCATTCTTACTCCACAGCATTTTTTCACGCCTGCCTAAAACTTTTGCACAGTACTGTATATTACACACTTAACAGTTTGGACACCTACTAATTCAAGACTTTATTTTTTACATTGTAGAACAGTGAAGACGTCAAAACTATGAAATAACACATATGGAATAATGCAGTAATCAAGTGTTAAATGAAAATATATTTTAGATTCTTCAAAACAGCCACCCTTTGTGCCTTGTTAGAAGTTAATTTGTGGAATTTCTTTCCTTCTTAATCTTTTTTGAGCCAATCAGTTGTGTTGTGACAATGTAGGGGTGGATAATATATACATTTTGATTTCTTTAACACTTTAGTTACTACATTATTCCATAATTGTTATTCCATTGTTTGAGGTCTTCACTATTATTCTAATGTAGAAAATAGTAAAAAGAAAAACCGGGGTGTGTGTGTGTGTATGTATACACTGCTCAAAAAAATAAAGGGAACACTTAAACAACACAATGTAACTCCAAGTGAATCACACTTCTATGAAATCAAACTGTCCACTTAGGAAGCAACACTGACTGACAATACATTTCACATGCTGTTGTGCAAATGGAATAGACAACAGGTGGAAATTATAGGCAATTAGCAAGACACCCCCAATAAAGGAGTGGTTCTGCAGGTGGTGACCACAGACCACTTCTCACTTCCTGGCTGATGTTTTGGACGCTTTTGAATGCTGGCGGTGCCTTCACTCTAGTGGTAGCATGAGACGGAGACTACAACCCACACAAGTGGCTCAAGTAGTGCAGCTCATCCAGGATGGCACATCAATGCGAGCTGTGGCAAGAAGGTTATATTTTTTCATTCGATAACATTAATTATCACGAAAAGGTGCATATCTGCTTCAAACTCAAGAATGCCTGAACAAACCGTGGTTAGAGCGTTGGACTAGTAACCTAAAGGTTGCTAGATCGAATCCCCGAGCTGACAAGGTAAAAATCTGTCGTTCTGCCCCTGAACAAGGCAGTTAACCCACTGTTCCCCGGTAGGCCGTCATTGTAAATAAGTTGTTCTTAACTGACTTGCCTAGTTAAATAAAAAGGTCAAAAAAATGTTTAATTATGTGAGCTACACGTGAAATTATACTTGAAGGAAAATTGTTCCATGTTTGCGGCCAGGGAGCATGTACCTGGGGTCAATTAAATTGATAAGCATCTTGAAACCTTCCTTTTCGACTGTGCTAATGTCCTTAGCAATACAATGCATAATAGCATTTGTGATGTCTTTTGTCTTTCGATGTTTGCTTGTAGGGCATAAACGCGGTCTGTGTTGACTGCGTCGGGCAAACGTCCCTATATTGGCTGGTGCTTGAGGGGCGTTTATCAATACCGTGGCACAAACTCAAACTTCCTGCATGTTCTAAAGAGTGATTTTGCTTCAGATGTTGAAAAAGGTTTGACGTATTACCAGACTTCGTAGCCACCTGTCTACAGCACAATTTGCACCGAACATTGCTCTGGTCTTTGTCGGACTTCAAAAAGCCAAACCACTTCCAAATTACTGAAACAGTTTAACCCTTTTTATCAATCATTTCTTCATTGGAAGCTGCTCCTTCTCCATGGCTGTCACTGCCAACGTTTTCGCCTAAAAATCACTCATTTATTTAGTGGTTAACGGTGGCTACTCCGTCCCTCATTTATTTAGTGGTTAACGGTGGCTACTCCGTCCCTCATTTATTTAGTGGTTAACGGTGGCTACTCCGTCCCTCATTTATTTAGTGGTTAACGGTGGCTACTCCATCACTCGAGGTGCTAAGTGGTTTTTAGTGGGCGTATACCTCTCCACGTGCATATTGTCACTTCTCCGCACGTTCCTGCACATTCCACATTATGGAAAATGAATATTTTTTATATCATTGAGGGAAGTAATTACCTCCATAATTATTGATATATCGCCCAGCCCTAATTAATAAATAAATATATATTTATTTTTTTCATTCAACACTCACACTACAAGTCAAAAATAATTTTCCCTTAACCCTACCAACCCTCCCCTAATGGGAGTAAACTAATGAACAACACTTAAGCTCCATTTCCAGCTTATACATACGATATATATTTTACAATAGTTATCTTTTGTTTGTTTTTAGTCCCATCCTTCAGCTCCCCTCAAACTATACCATCTCTTAAGACCATCCAGTTGATTTCGATTTGCCATAACACATCAATTTGCAATAACATCTGCTAAAAATGTGTACGTGACCGATAAAATGTGATTTTATATTTTTTCATCTTTCAAATTGTTGCATGTTGTGTTCATATTTTTGTGAAGTATAGCATAACAACTTGCTTAGCTAGAGAAGATAAGGGTGGGTGAGTGAGAGAGGGAAAGAGAGATGTCTGGAAGAAGGGGGGGGGGGGGGACGCCTGGAAGGGGGGGGGGGGGGGACGCCTGGATGGGTGAGTGAGTGAGGAGACAGAGAAAGACTCCTAGCTGGGAGATTGACAGCAGTATGATTATCAAGGCTATTCAGACATACAGTGGTTGAACAACATTTCTAAAGGTAGTTCTGAAAGGCTAGATCTTCATTAACCACATTGTGTGTGTGTGTGTCACTGTGTTTTAAATCCAATGGCAAGAGAAGAGACAGCTAATGCGCCAGGAGTTGGGAACAATTCCATTTCAATTCAGTCACTCTAGAAAGTAGCTTAAATACCAATTCCACTTTTCCCTGTAATGCACAGTACCGCAGGCTAAATCAAATCAGAGATTTATTTCTAAACTGACTGACGAACATGTCACTCTGACCATTCCAAGCTGGTACTCATTAAGCTAAATCTAACATGTCACTCTGACCATTCCAAGCGGGTACACGTTCTGATTTAAAGCCTCCTAGATGGAAGTAGGACAGCCAGGGAGGCGAGGCAGGGGTTTTGGCAGTGGCTCCACACACACACACAGCATCCTCAAATGGCACCCTATTCCTTGTTTAGTGCACTACTTTTGAAAGGAGTCCTGGCCCTGGTCAAAAGTAGTACACCAAATAGGGTGCCACTTGGGATGAAAACCACAGAACTATACTAGTCGCTAACTATTTTTATATATATATATATATATATATATATATATATATATATATATATATATATATATATATATATATATATATATATATGTATATATATATATATATATATATATATATATATATATATATATATATATATATATATATATATATATATATATATATATATATATATATATATATAGCCAGCGCTCAAAGTCAGGGAAAAGAAGACATTAAGCCTCCACTCTCTTCAGTTAGTGATTCCCCATTTCAAGCTTGATTCTGGCCACCACCTTGCCTGCAGTGTTGAGATGAAACGAACGCATGAACCTCTCCCCCTATAGGTCCACCTCTGTCCATACAGAGGAGAGGGAATGGGAGGGTATGGACAGAGGCCTATAGAGGAGAGGGAATCCCTACATGTTTTACTCTAGTCTCAGTCAATTCTATCCCCCTTATAGGTCTCTGTCCATATAGAGGAGAGGGAATCTCCCTCCATCTCTCCAGTCCAGGTTTTCCCAAACTGGGGTACGCCAAATAAAAATGTGATTCACATTCTCAAACAGTCCAATTATATTTTCTAACAGGCTATACATTTGGGTGAGGTTTATTTCTCGCCTGAGTAGCCTTGCTTCACTGCCAAAAATAAAATTAAACCATCTAGTGTTCAGCGAATTAACAACACAATGTCAAATACAGGTAGCCTAGTCAAATAATTAACATCCAATCACATTAACCATTACACTCTCACAGGAAACCTTCACTCTTGCGCAGACATTTAGAAAACGAAACATGATCATTTGAAAAATAAGCCACGGGAGTTTTTTTTGAGCAAGAACAAAGAGGACTTGAGTAGTAAGACTGAACTGCCACAGCTCCTGGTATATGTCCGTTACGTTCATGAGGGGGTCAATTAAGGAAGACATCCTCTTCTGCAAACCAGGACAACAGGAGAGGATACTTTGACATCAAATGGACTTTGGTGGTCAAGATGTGTTGGTATCTGTACTGATGGCGCAAAAGCCATGACAGGAAGACATAGTGGAGTGGTAATGTGCGTGCAAGCAGTTGCTCCCGACGCTACTTGGGTACACTGCAGCATCCACCGAGAGGCTCTTGCTGCCAAGAGAATGCCAGAAAGCTTGAAAGACGTTTTGAACACTACAGTGAAAATGGATAACTTTGTTAAAGCAAGTCCCCTAAACTCTAGTGTATTTTCTGCACTACGCAATGATATGGGTAGCGACCATCTAACGCTTTTACAACATACAGAAGTGCGCTGGTTATCAACGGGCAAAGTATTGACAGGTTATTTTGAATTGAGACCAGCTTAACGTTCTTTACTGACCATCATTTTCACTTGTCTGACCGCTTGGATGATGACGAGTTTCTCACACGACTGGCCAATCTGGGTGATGTTTTTTCTCGCCTGAATGATCTGAATCTAGGATTACAGGGACTCTCCACAACTATATCCAATGTGCGGGACAAAATTGAGGCTACGATTAAGAAGTTGGAGCTCTTCTCTGTCTGCATAAACAAGGACAACACACAGGTCTTTCCATCATTGTATGATTTTTGTGCAAATTAACTCAAGATTACAGACAATGTCAAATGTGATATAGTGAAGCACCCGAGTGAGCTGGGTGCACAATTCCGCAGGTACTTTCCTGAAACGGATGATAAACTGGATTCGTTATCCCTTTCATGCCCTGCCTCCAGTCCACTTACCGATATCTGAACAACAGAGCCTCATCAAATTGCAGTAAGCGGTTCTGTGAAAATTGATTTTAATCAGAAGCCACTGCCAGATTTATGGATTTGGCTGTACTAAAAGATTCTTGCCTTGGAAAATCACGCTGTTAAGACACTGATGCCCTTTTCAACCACGTACCTATGTGAGAGTGGATTCTCAGCCCTCACTAGCATGAAAACTAAATACAGGCACAGACTGTGTGGAAAATGATTTAAGACAGACGCTCTCCAATACAACCCAACATTGCAGAGTTATGTGCATCCTTTCAAGCACACCCTTCTCATTAACCTGTGGTGAGTTATTCACCATTTATGAACAAATAACATTTTATATGTAAGATTTCTAAATAAAGAGCAAAATTATTATTATTTGTGACCTGGTCCTATAAGAGCTCTTTGTCACTTCCCCATGAGCCGGGTTGTGACACAAACTCACACTCATTCTTATGTTTAATAAATGTATCGTATAGTGCGTGTGTGGCAGGCTTACAATGATGGCAAAAAACAACATTTGAGAGTGCGCTGGCCCTGGTGCTAGAGGGGGTACAGCTGGAGGTTGAATGTTTGAAGGGGTACGGGACTATAAAAACTTTGGGAACCACTGATCTAGCCCATACAACTCCCACTCCTCTAATAGTATACAGCTGAAGTCGGAAGTTTACATACACTTAGGTTGGAGTCATTAAAACTCGTTTTTCAACAACTCCACACATATTTTGTTAACAAACTATAGTTTTGGCAAGTCGGTTAGGGCATCTACTTTGTGCATGACACAAGTAATTATTCCAACAATTGTTTACAGACAGATTATTTCACTTATAACTCACTGTATCACAATTCCAGTGGGTCAGAAGTTTACATGCACTAAGTTGACTATGCCTTTAAACAGCTTGGAAAATTCCAGAAAATGATGTCATGGCTTTGAAGCTTTTGATAAATGATGTCAATTAGCCTGAGTCAAATTGGAGGTGTACCTGTGGATGCATTTCAAGGCCTACCTTCAAACTCAGTGCGTCTTTGCTTGAAATCATGGGAAAATCTAAAGAAAATCAGCCAAGACGTCAGAAAAGAAACTGTAGACCTCCACAAGCCTGGTTCATCCTTGGGAACAATTTACAAACGCCTCAAGGTACCACGTTCATCTTTACAAACAATAGTACGCAAGTATAAACACCACGGGTCCACGCAGCCGTCATACCGTTCAGGAATAAGACGCGTTCTGTCTCCTAGAGATGAACGTACTTTGGTGCGAAAAGTGCAAATCAATCCCAGAACAACAGCAAAGGACCTTGGGAAGATGCTGGAGGAAACAGGTACAAAAGTATCTCTAGCCACAGTAAAACGAGTCCTATATCGACATAACCTGAAAGGCTGCTCGGCAAGGAAGAAGCCACTGCTCCAAAACCGACATAAAGAAGCCAGACTACGGTTTGCAACTGCACATGGGGACAAAGATCGTACTTTTTGGAGAAATGTACTCTGGTTTGCTGAAACAAAAATAGAACTGTTTGGCCATAATGACCATAAGAATTATAGATACAGAACTCCTTTATGCACTCGCTATGTCCGATTTTAAAATAGCTTTTCGGTGAAAGCACATTTTGCAATATTCTGAGTAGATAGCCCGGCCATCACAGGCTAGCTATTTTGACACCCACCAAGTTTGACCCTCACCAAACTCCGATTTACTATTAGAAAAGTTTGATTACCTTTCCTGTTCTTCGTCAGAATGCACTCCCAGGACTTCTACTTCAATAACAAATGTTGGTTTGGTTCAAAATAATCCATAGTTATATCCAAATAGCGGCGTTTTGTTCGTGCGTTCAAGACACTATCCAAGGGTGACGAAGGGTTACGCGCCCGACGCGTTTTGTGACAAAAAAATTCTAAATATTCCATTACCGTACTTCGAAGCATGTCAACCGCTGTTTAAAATCAATTTTTATGCTATTTTTCTCGTAAAAAAGCGATAATATTCCGACCGGGAGTCGTTGTTTACGTTCAAAGACGAAATAATAAGAACATGGGGTCGCCTCGTGCACGCGCCTCAGTCTCATAGTACTCTGACCGACCAATACCCAAACGCGCTAATGTTTTTCAGCCAGGGCCTGCAAAGCCACGATTCAGCTTTTTGCCGCCTTCTGAGAGCCTATGGGAGCCGTAGGAAGTGTCACGTAACAGCAGAGATCGCTTGTTTTGGATAGAGATGATCAAGAAGGCCAAGAAATGGTCAGACAGGGTACTTCCTGTACAGAATCTTCTCAGGTTTTGGCCTGCCAAATGAGTTCTGTTATACTCACAGACACCATTCAAACAGTTTTAGAAACTTTGGAGTGTTTTCTATCCAAAGCTAATAATTATATGCATATTCTAGTTTCTGGGCAGGAGTAATAATCAGATTAAATCGGGTACGTTTTTTATCCGGCTGTGAAAATACTGCCCCCTAGCCATAACAGGTTAATTAGGTCCGATTTCAAGTTGTCATAACAATCGGTAATCGGTATTTTTGGACATCGATTTGCCGAATTAATTTTTTTAACTACACCTTTATTTAACTAGGCAAGTCAGTTAAGAACACATTCTTATTTTCAATGATGGCCTGGGAACAGTGGTTTTACTGCCTTGTTCAGGGGCTGAACGACAGATTTTTACCTTGTCAACTCGGGGATTCAATCTTGCAACCTTACAGTTAACTAGCCCAACGCTCTAACCACCTGCTTTACATTGCACTCCACGAGGAGCCTGCCTGTTACGCGAACGCAGTAAGAAGCCATGGTAAGTTGCTAGCTAGCATTAAACTTATCTTATAAAAAAACAGAATCACTAGTTAAACTAGTAATATCATCAACCATGTGTAGTTATCTAGCCTGTCCTGCGTTGCATATAATCGATGCGGTGCGCATTCGCGAAAAAGCACTTTTGTTGCTCCAACGTGTACCTAACCATAAACATTAATGTCTTTCTTAAAATCAATACACAAGTATAAATTTTTAAACCTGTATATTTAGTTAATATTGCCTGCTAACATGAATTTCTTTTAAACTAGGGAAAATGTGTCACCTCTTGCAACAGAGTCAGGGTATATGCAGTGTGAAGACTTTCTTCCTAACAAAGACAGCCAACTTCGCTAAACAGGGGATGATTTAACAAAAGCGCATTTGCCAAAAAAAGCACAATCGTTGCACGACTGTACCTAACCATAAACATCAATGCCTTTCTTAAAATCAATACACAGAAGTATATATTTTTAAACCTGCATATTTAGCTAAAATAAATCCAGGTTAGCAGGCAATATTAACCAGGTGAAATTGTGTCACTTCTCTTGAGTTCATTGCACGCAGTCAGGGTATATGCAACAGTTTGGGCCGCCTGGCTCGTTGCGAACTAATTTGCCAGAATTTGACGGAATTATGACATAACATTGTACAACCTGTCAATGTAACAGCAATATTTAGACTTAGGGATGCCACCCGTTAGATAAAATACGGAACGGTTCCGTATTTCACTGAAAGAAAAACCGTTTTGTTTCGAGATTCGACCATATTAATGACCTAAGGCTCGTATTTCTGTGTGTTTATTATGTTATAATTAAGTCTATGATTTGATAGAGCAGTCTGACTGAGCGGTGGTAGGCACTAGCAGGCTCGTAAGCATTCCAACAGCACTTTCCTGCATTTTGCAGCTCTTCGCAATGCTTCAAGCATTGCGCTGTTTATGACTTCAAGCCTATCAACTCCCAAGATTAGGCTGGTGTAACCGATGTGAAATGGCTAGCTAGTTAGCGGGTGCGCGCTAATAGCGTTTAAAACGTCACTCGCTCTGAGACTTGGAGTAGTTGTTCCCCTTGCTCTGCATGGGAAACGCTGCTTCGAGGGTGGCTTTTGTCGATGTGTTCCTGGTTCGAGCCCAGGTAGGAGTGAGGAGAGGGACGGAAGCTATACTGTTACACTGGCAATACTAAAGTGCCTATATGAACATCCAATAGTCAAAGGTATATGAAATACAAATCGTATAGAGAGAAATAGTCCTATAATTCCTATAATAACTACAACCTAAAACTTCTTACCTGGGAATATTGAAGACTCATGTTAAAAGGAACCACTAACTTTCATATGTTCCCATGTTCTGAGCAAGGAACTTAAACGTTAGCTTTCTTACATGGCACACATTGCACTTTTACTTTCTTATCCAACACTTTGTTTTGCATTATTTAAACCAAATTGAACATGTTTCATTATTTATTTGAGGCTAAATTGATTTTATTGATGTATTATATTAAGTTAAAATAACTGTTCATTCAGTATTGTTGTAATTGTCATTATTACAAATAAAAATGTAAAAAATAAATTGGCCGATTCATCAGTATCGGCTTTTTTTGGTCCTCCAATAAATCGGTATCGGCGTTGAAAAATCATAATCGGTCGACCTCTAGTATGGAATGTGTACTGTATGTGGATGGTGATGTATAAGGCCATGTTTAAAGCTTTCCTCCCACAATGGCTGGTCTGAACCCTAACATAACGAACCCAGACATGCAGTCCGAGCCGGCACTAAGCAAAATGTTGTTGCCGCTGATGCACACCCCAAATTTCGAATATGCACCATGTGTATGCTACTATTCTAACTCTCAACAGTAAGTTGAGACCGTGACCGAGTTCCTTTAGATGTATACGCACACAGCCTTGAGAAAATTATTTATACCCCTTGACATTTTGTTGTGTTACAGCCTGAATTCACAATGTATTAAATATATATTTTATCTCACTCAGACACACAATACATCATAATGTCAGTGAAAACGTGTTTAGACATTTTTGCTAATTTATTGAAAAAAAATGAAATATCTGAGTTACATAAGTATTCACATCCCGAGTCAATACAAGTTAGAGTCACCTTTGGCAGCGATTACAGATGTGAGTCTTTATGGGTAAGTCTAAGAGCTTTGCACACCTGGATGTACAATATTTGTACTTTTTTTTTAAAATTCAAGCTATGGTTGTATATCATTGCTAGACAATCAACTTCAAGTCTTGCCATAGATTTTCAAGCAGATTTAATTAAAACTGAGGAACATTCACTGTCTTCTTGGTAAGCAACTCCAGCATATATTTGGCCTTGTGTTTAAGGTTGTTGTCCTGCTGAAAGGTGAATTAATCTCCCAGTGTTTGGTAGAAAGCAGACTGAACCAGGTTTTGCCTGTGCTTAGCTCCATTCTGTTTATTTTTTTTTTATCCTGAAAAACTCCCCAGTTGATTACAAGCATACCCATAACATGATCCACCCACCACTATGCTTGAAAATATGGAGTGGTACTCAGTAATGTGTGGTATAGAACACTTTGTATTCAGGACAAAAAGTTATTTGCTTTGCCAACTTTTTTGCAGGATAACTTTAGTGCCTTGTTACAAACAGGACAATTTTGAATATTTTTATAATGTTCAAGCTTCCTTCTTTTCGGTCTGTCATTTAGGTTAGTATTGTGGAGTAACTACAATGCTGTTGATTCATCCTCAGCTCTCCTGTCACAGCCATTAAACTCAGTAAATGTTTTAAAGTCACCATTGGCCTCATGGTGAAATCCCTGAGTGGTTTCCTTCCTCTCCAGCAACTGAGTTAGGAAGGACACCTGTATCTTTGTAGTGACTGGGTGTATTGATTAGGCTTGGGCAGTATACCGTATATATTGTATACTGGGGTATTTGGAAAAAGCCACAGGATGGTTTTTCAATACCGTCAAATCGATTTATTTGAAGTTTTTTTTTTAAATGTGGAAAAGGGATGTGAATACTTTGAAGGCATTGTATTATTTTTTTATTTTTTTTATTTTACGTGGGCCGCCAGTTGCCCATCCCTGTAATAGGTTTGCCATTTGGGACAAAGCCCAGATTTCAGGCAGCCTTGGCATCATGAGACTGACGACAGCAGAGAAGATGAGATGTTCACTTGCAAATGTGTTAGGATTTTGACGCAAACAGGCAGCATGACAGACGGCATCTAAAAGCTATCTATCTGCTGCCTGAAATTAATCTGTAATGCTATGTTGTTTTTCAAGCCTCTCTCAAAACCAGACATGTAGAACCAATCACTGCTGAATCAACCACACCACTCAACCACTAGTCTGACAAATGAATACAGATGGGCTCCTGTTGACATATCCATTTAGAGGCTGTTACGACCGTGTGTGTCCATCCCCTGAGGAGAGAGGCTGCACGCCACAGGTGGACGACCCACCAGTAACACACCGGGAGGCCAAGGCACTGGCAGGGGGGGGGGGCTAACAAATAACCGTTTTGGTCCGTTGTGGCGATTACGTCATCCCCCTAACCATCACAACCAGGTGTAAGCATGACACACACACCACACACACACTTGTGGAACGTATTCTTATAAATAACAAGTCTATTTGGTGATTCTGAGCAACAGTATCCACTACTGTAAAACAAGTCTCATCTGACTGAAGTGACTGCTGCTTATTCACTCCTACATTCCAATGATTTCAGAACAACCTACTTTTCCCCCCCTCAAAGACCAGCCCCTCAAAAATCCCCCACACATCCTTCTGCTGCCTTGGCTTGTCTTTTCAACAATGCATGAGAACACCACCCACGCACCCTGCAGACGAGAAAGAGTGATGCAAAAATGGTCAACCATCATATCCATCAAAGTTCCGCCTTCAATGAAGAAATGATGTCTTCAAAAAAAATAAAAATTAAAAGGGGGATTGACACAAACAGAAGTGACAACAAATAAGGAGGCTAAATAAATGATGTCAAATGGAGAGATCAAGTAGTTTGTGATGTGGATGTTTCCATAGAGAGCCTACTAAATCACTACGAGTATTCTAATTATATGGTTATTTCCCTATACAAATCTTCTTATTCCATACCTACCTACAGTATGGGCTTTAGGGGTGCCTGGGGTTACGATGTAACACCCATACCAGTGATGGCCATGTAAGGTGACCTGGTGAAGCGATGTAACCCAAGAAGGGGCCCTGTGGCAATGTTCCACTACCCAACAATTACAATTAGGCATCAAACAAATGGTTATGAAGTTTCTCTCATCTCTGGTTCCTGTTATTGTCAACGGCCATTGTTGTCCACATTTCTGACTGACAACAAAATGACTGGGGGTAAACTTTCCTGCGAGCATGATATAACTTGGACTAAAGGGTTCTTGGACTAATGTGCTATATGAATTTTATGGGAAGATTTTCAATTCAACGAATATACAAAGACGTCATACCTATTATTTCAATATCACTAACGTTATTATATGATTGGCATAAAAAATAAATTAAATCTACCTGCTAGTTATTATGAGCAATCAAATTGTGCTAAACAATATCGAGTTGCCCCCCACATGCCATGATTCCCAAACCAAGGGGACAGCTGGTTCAAGTTAGCCAGCAGCAACGCGTGGTCATCTTGTTGTGAGGAGGAGAGAGAGAGAGAGAGAGAGGATGGGGAAGGGTAAACAACTGTCGCGAAAATAATCGGGTTATTCAACTTGATTCGATGTGCGAAGGTCTGCTTCAGGAGAGACATCAAAAGTATAGCTGCATCAGTATGTCTCGGATAGATTTGATGTTATGCATGGCTAGCAAATGAATGAATACAAACACAACGTGCATCTTTCGTCGTTGCTAAACTTTTCACTCCCAATTTTCAGTTGCTCCTCAACTTAACGTTTGTTGTATTTACCTTTTAACTGATTTCAATTGAACAGTAATGTTATGTACAATTGAGATAACTGAATAGCCCATACCACAAATACACATCAGTCGGTTTTCTGAAAATAACGGGATATTTTCTCCACCTCGCCACAGCACAGTGTGCATCATGGCATGCTATGCTATTAATAAAACCGAAGCAGAAAACTCACCTTTCCTCTCCCCACCTCCGCCGTTCTCAGAGAGACACAGATTCCAGGAAAAACCTCTTATCACAATGTTTGGCCACAAAGTGAGCGTCGAAGTCTCTAGATTTTCATCACGACAACGTCAAAATACAATTGTCTTTTCTTATCCGTTGTTCCCCTTACTCCAGCTTCTCCTTCCTTTTGCGATCGTTCAAAACTTGGAAGTTTGATAGACAAAGTTGCTTGACAGCCTCCGCCTCGGTCGCGCTGCAGCTGCTGGAGAGATGAGGTCACTGCACGGCAACTCTTTAACGCTGCAGCAACTCTCGCGATGAGCGGGAAGTGAAACAACGCGGAACCGTAAAGGATGGAGAGAGAGCGAGAGAGAGAGAGAGAGACCGTTCCGTTGCTCTGGCAACAGCAGCCAGCTAAACTGCTATGTAACGCAGTACGCAATGAATCCCAACAATTCATTGGCAACTGGTGGCATTTCAGTAGTTTTTTGTTGTTGTTATTTTTCTGTCGTTTTAGCGTTTTTTTTTGTTAAAATCAAAGACATTTCTGGAACATTCTGGGGCAGAATTACAAACGTTTGATCTGCCATGGTCAACATCACTCCACTGGGGTGATACCAACCATCTCATCTCAGCAGTTACACTGGTAGGCCTAATGTTGCAGCTAGCTTAATTAGCAGGCAAACACACTTTGATACACAATCTTACCTTCAGGTAAAATATTTCCTACATGGTAAATGTTGCATTATGTTGTACTACTTTCAGCACCAGTATGTCTTCGTCTGTGAATTTGTCTGAAGTTATCAAACGTATCGGTGGCACATTTTGCAAATGATTGGTCCATCTACCCAGGCTTGTTTTTCCACTTCCGGATTTACATATTTTGTTGTTACAAATTTTGATTAAAATGTATTGAATTGTCTTTTTTCTTCAACAAATACTCTGTAATGTCAACATGGGAAAACATTTTTACAATTTGTTAATAAAGATGAATGAAAAATAAACGAATATATCTTGATTACATAAATATTCAACCCCCTGAGTCAATACATGTTAGAATCAATCCCCTTTGGCAGTGATTACAGCTGTGAGTCTTTTGGGTAAGTCTCTAAGAGCTTTGCACACCTAGATTGTATTTGTTCTTTTTTAAACTTTTCAAGCTCTGCCAAATTGGTTGTTGATCATTAGTAAACAGCCATTTTCAAGTCTTGCCATAGATTTTCAAGCCAATTTAAGTCAAAACTGTAACTTGGCCACTCAGGAACATTCAATGTTGTCTTGGTAAGCAACTCCAGTGTACAGTACCCCTCTGAACCAGCAGTCAGTGTAGGAAAAAAGTCAATGCTATATTGTAATCTATCTTCCAGTGCCAACAGTGTTGTGATAAGACGTAGGCTAGACCTACAAAACAAAATAAATGTGATGGACTTGTTTTGTAAATATGCAATGACATATGCCTTGAATCAATGGCTTGTTTCTACACTGTACACAACTCCGACATTGAACAAGCAAGGCAACATGCAAGGTCAGGGCCAGAACACACAAAGGACTAGTTTGTGTAAAAATTACTTTGGGCATAAAGTATCTATGGTAGATTATGTCACAGCCAAGTCAGGTCTCTCTCTCTTTCTCTTGTTTTTTTCTCTCTCTCATTTGCTCTCGATCTCTCTCATTCTCTATCTCTCTCATTCTCTATCGCTCTCATTCTCTAATTCTCATTCTCTCTCACACACTCTATCTCACTCACTCGAGTTGATCATTGCTGACTTCACAGATTAAGCAGAGACTGTATGGGCAGGCCTATCTCTCCTCCACTGAGCTGCGGAACAGTCCAGAATTACGTAATAATCTGATAGAAACAAAGGGAGACAGACTATGTTCATTAAAACCACACCATTCCAGTATTATTACCATGAATATTGATAACACCCACTTCAATCTGTCATGGGTTGATTGTGTGTGTGTGTGGGGGGTTCTCACAAGGATACTAAAACAAGGAAAATTCGGACAAGTGGGGAGATTTCACCCACAAGGAAAAAGGCTATTTTAGGCTCAGGGGTTAGGGTTAGGAGTTGGGGTTAAGGTTAGGGTTAGGTGAAGGGTTAGGAGTTGGGGTTAAGGTTAGGGTTAGGTGAAGGGTTAGGAGTTGGGGTTAAGGTTAGGGTTAGGTGAAGGGTTAGGAGTTGGGGTTAAGGTTAGGGTTAGGTGAAGGGTTAGGAGTTGGGGTTAAGGTTAGGGTTAGGTGAAGGGTTAGGAGTTGGGGTTAAGGTTAGGGTTAGGTGAAGGGTTAGGAGTTGGGGTTAGGGTTAGGTGAAGGGTTAGGAGTTGGGGTTAAGGTTAGGGTTAGGTATCGGGTAATCCACCCGGTTGCTTGGGTTTAAGTTATCTTGGAGCATAAGAATTATGAAACAATAAATATTGTGAAACCTTTATGAATTTCTCCCAAGAAGCCGGGTGGCTTACTAATACCTACCCCTACAATGCTATCTATACCATCACCGTGGGGACACACATGGATAGTTTATTACACTGAATCTTGTGATAAATCCATTACACTACAATAATCCATGTTATTTTACTTCCTCAGTGTGGTTGGTTACTGAACGTTTGAGGGGTTTGACCATGTTACAAGATGGACAAACCATGAGTACCAATTTTTTTTTTTTTTTATAGCATTAGAAGTAGTCTATTCTGCACAATCTGTATTTTCAGACATATTATTAGGTTCTAGTCTGGTTTTACACCAGAGTACTATGAATACTGTCAGAAAGTATAATGTTATAACAGGGCTCTGAGTGGAGCCAAACGGTTGCCCCCCTTGTAGAGAAGGATCAAACTAATATATGACCCTATAGAATGATCACTGTTTTTATTTATTTTCTTTTTATTTAACCTTTATTTAACCTTTATGATCACTGTTGAGAGGAGTTAGAGAATGCATCGATGGAGCGTTGATTAGTGGCTCTTCCACGAAGACATAAGGACAGGGAGACAATTCTAACAAACACTAACAAACACTGCAAAATGCAATTCTTTGTATGTATTTTGTATTTATTGAAAGAACAGTGGGAAAGTGTAGAGGGGGTAGTAGCATGTAGAGGGGCACAGACAGGAAAGTGTAGAGGGGGTAGTAGCATGTAGAGGGGCACAGACAGGAAAGTGTAGAGGGGGTAGTAGCATGTAGAGGGGCACAGACAGGAAAGTGTAGAGGGGGTAGTAGCATGTAGAGGGGCACAGACAGGAAAGTGTAGAGGGGGTAGTAGCATGTAGAGGGGCACAGACAGGAAAGTGTAGAGGGGGTAGTAGCATGTAGAGGGGCACAGACAGGAAAGTGTAGAGGGGGTAGTAGCATGTAGAGGGGCACAGACAGGAAAGTGTAGAGGGGGTAGTAGCATGTAGAGGGGCACAGACAGGAAAGTGTAGAGGGGGTAGTAGCATGTAGAGGGGCACAGACAGGAAAGTGTAGAGGGGGTAGTAGCATGTAGAGGGGCACAGACAGGAAAGTGTAGAGGGGGTAGTAGCATGTAGAGGGGCACAGACAGGAAAGTGTAGAGGGGGTAGTAGCATGTAGAGGGGCACAGACAGGAAAGTGTAGAGGGGGTAGTAGCATGTAGAGGGGCACAGACAGGAAAGTGTAGAGGGGGTAGTAGCATGTAGAGGGGCACAGACAGGAAAGTGTAGAGGGGGTAGTAGCATGTAGAGGGGCACAGACAGGAAAGTGTAGAGGGGGTAGTAGCATGTAGAGGGGCACAGACAGGAAAGTGTAGAGGGGGTAGTAGCATGTAGAGGGGCACAGACAGGAAAGTGTAGAGGGGGTAGTAGCATGTAGAGGGGCACAGACAGGAAAGTGTAGAGGGGGTAGTAGCATGTAGAGGGGCACAGACAGGAAAGTGTAGAGGGGGTAGTAGCATGTAGAGGGGCACAGACAGGAAAGTGTAGAGGGGGTAGTAGCATGTAGAGGGGCACAGACAGGAAAGTGTAGAGGGGGTAGTAGCATGTAGAGGGGCACAGACAGGAAAGTGTAGAGGGGGTAGTAGCATGTAGAGGGGCACAGACAGGAAAGTGTAGAGGGGGTAGTAGCATGTAGAGGGGCACAGACAGGAAAGTGTAGAGGGGGTAGTAGCATGTAGAGGGGCACAGACAGGAAAGTGTAGAGGGGGTAGTAGCATGTAGAGGGGCACAGACAGGAAAGTGTAGAGGGGGTAGTAGCATGTAGAGGGGCACAGACAGGAAAGTGTAGAGGGGGTAGTAGCATGTAGAGGGGCACAGACAGGAAAGTGTAGAGGGGGTAGTAGCATGTAGAGGGGCACAGACAGGAAAGTGTAGAGGGGGTAGTAGCATGTAGAGGGGCACAGACAGGAAAGTGTAGAGGGGGTAGTAGCATGTAGAGGGGCACAGACAGGAAAGTGTAGAGGGGGTAGTAGCATGTAGAGGGGCACAGACAGGAAAGTGTAGAGGGGGTAGTAGCATGTAGAGGGGCACAGACAGGAAAGTGTAGAGGGGGTAGTAGCATGTAGAGGGGCACAGACAGGAAAGTGTAGAGGGGGTAGTAGCATGTAGAGGGGCACAGACAGGAAAGTGTAGAGGGGGTAGTAGCATGTAGAGGGGCACAGACAGGAAAGTGTAGAGGGGGTAGTAGCATGTAGAGGGGCACAGACAGGAAAGTGTAGAGGGGGTAGTAGCATGTAGAGGGGCACAGACAGGAAAGTGTAGAGGGGGTAGTAGCATGTAGAGGGGCACAGACAGGAAAGTGTAGAGGGGGTAGTAGCATGTAGAGGGGCACAGACAGGAAAGTGTAGAGGGGGTAGTAGCATGTAGAGGGGCACAGACAGGAAAGTGGCAACTCGAACCCATGGCACCAGGAGGCAATGTATATGTGGTCCAGTCATGTCATGACAAGTATAGTGTTTTTTGTCAGGGTATTACAACATGATATAACAAACAAGCTGAAATTAGTTCACCCACGCAATCGAAACTCAGAGCACATGATTCAATCTGAACTAGGCCTATGGCCCAGTAGAATAAGGTATTACATCTATTGGTTGTTGCAATCACAGGAAGTTGGTGGCACCTTAATTGGGAAGGACAGGCTTGTGGTAATGGCTGGCGAGGAATAATTGGAATGGTATCAAATACATCAAAACACATGGGTTCCATTCGTTCCGTTCCAGTCATTATTATGAGCCGTTCTCCCCTCAGCAGCCTCTCCACTGGTTGCAATACCCCAGCACATAGTTGAATCAATAACCTTAGGCGTATCATTGGCTGAATTTGCTTGGGCCTCTTGGTGCTAGACCAATAAACACCAGTCATAGAGAAGGCCCAATCAGCTCTATTGAAACATGCCTTAAACTGTTACCCCATCAAAGTGCACAAACAAATATTGGAAAGCAAAGGGAGAATGGAGGATAAATCATCAATTATTTACTAGGTGTATCTTAGGGCTGTAGCACCATGTAAGGTACTAGTTGTATCACAGATCTATTGCAATACAAATCATAGATGAGGAAACTATTGTTGAGTTAAATTAGAATGAGTTCATTCTAAGTAACCTTCTTTTATTGGGTTCAAACTTTTGTGTGTGTCTGTTAAAAAACAAACAAATATACTGCTCAAAAAAATAATGGGAACACTTAAACAACACATCCTAGATCTGAATGAAATAAATAATCTTATTAAATACTTTTTTCTTTACATAGTTGAATGTGCTGACAACAAAATCACACAAAAATAATCAATGGAAATCCAATTTATCAACCCATGGAGGTCTGGATTTGGAGTCACACTCAAAATTAAAGTGGAAAACCACACTACAGGCTGATCCAACTTTGATGTAATGTCCTTAAAACAAATCAAAATGAGGCTCAGTAGTGTGTGTGGCCTCCACGTGCCTGTATGACCTCCCTACAACGCCTGGGCATGCTCCTGATGAGGTGGCGGATGGTCTCCTGAGGGATCTCCTCCAAGACCTGGACTAAAGCATCCGCCAACTCCTGGACAGTCTGTGGTGAAACGTGGCGTTGGTGGATGGAGCGAGACATGATGTCCCAGATGTGCTCAATTGGATTCAGGTCTGGGGAACGGGCGGGCCAGTCCATAGCATCAATGCCTTCCTCTTGCAGGAACTGCTGACACACTCCAGCCACAAGAGGTCTAGCATTGTCTTGCATTAGGAGGAACCCAGGGCCAACCGCACCAACATATGGTCTCACAAGGGGTCTGAGGATCTCATCTCGGTACCTAATGGAAGTCAGGCTACCTCTGACGAGCACATGGAGGGCTGTGCGGCCCCCCAAAGAAAAGCCACCCCACACCATGACTGACCCACCGCCAAACCGGTCATGCTGGAGGATGTTGCAGTCAGCAGAACGTTCTCCACGGCGTCTCCAGACTCTGTCATGTCTGTCACATGCTCAGTGTGAACCTGCCTTCATCTGTGAGGAGCACAGGGCGCCAGTGGCGAATTTGCCAATCTTGGTGTTCTCTGGCAAATGCCAAACGTCCTGCACGGTGTTGGGCTGTAAGCACAACCCCCACCTGTGGACGTCGGGCCTCATACCACCCTCATGGAGTCTGTTTCTGACCGTTTGAGCAGACACATGCACATTTGTGGCCTGCTAGAGGTCATTTTGCAGGGCTCTGGCAGTGCTTCTCCTGCTCCTCCTTGCACAAAGGCGGAGGTAGCGGTCCTGCTGCTGGGTTGTTGCCCTCCAACGGCCTCCTCCACGTCTCCTGATGTACTGGCCTGTCTCCTGGTAGTGCCTCCATGCTCTGGACACTACGCTGACAGACACAGCAAACCTTCTTGCCACAGCTCGCATTGATGTGCCATCCTGGATGAGCTGCACTACCTGAGCCACTTGTGTGGGTTGTAGACTCCGTCTCATGCTACCACTAGAGTGAAAGCACCGCCAGCATTCAAAAGTGACCAAAACATCAGCCAGGAAGTATAGGAACTGAGAAGTGGTCTGTGGTCCCCACCTGCTGAACCACTCCTTTATTGGGGGTGTCTTGCTAATTGCCTATAATTTCCACCTGTTATCTATTCCATTTGCACAACAGCATGTGAAATTTATTGTCAATCAGTGTTGCTTCCTAAGTGGACAGTTTGATTTCACAGAAGTGTGATTGACTTGGAGTTACATTGTGTTGTTTAAGTGTTCCCTTTATTTTTTTGAGCAGTGTATTTTATACCGCTATAATCCTCTCTCAATTGAATTTAAGGGCTTTACTGGCATTGGAAACATATGTTAACATTGCCAAAGCAAGTGAAATAGATAATAAACAAAAGAGAAATAAACAATAAAAAATATACAGTAAACATTACTCACAAAAGTTCCAAAAGAATAAAGATGTTTCAAATGTCTTATTACAGTAGGTGCAAATAGTTAAAGTACAAAAGGGAAAATAAATAAACGTAAATATGGGTTGTATTTACAATGGTGTTTGTTCTTCACTGGTTGCCCTTTTCTTGTGGCAACAGGTCACAAATACTTTGGTATTTCACCCAATAGATATGGGAGTTTATCAAAATTGGATTTGTTGGTTGTAGAATGTAACAGCTCTCTTCTGGATTTTGATAATTATCGGGTGTCGGCCTAATTCTGTTCTGCGTGCATTATTTGGTGTTTTACGTTGTACAGAGAGGTTATTTTTGCAGAATTCTGCATGCAGAGTCTCAATTAGGTGTTTGTCCCATTTTGTGAATTCTTGGTTGGTGAGCGGACCCCAGACCTTACAACCATGAAGGGCAATGGGTTCTATAACTGATTCAAATATTTTTAGCCAGATCCTAATTGGTATGTCGAATTTTATGTTCCTTTTGATGGCATAAAAGCACTTCTTGCCTTGTCTCTCAGATCGTTCACAGCTTTGTGAAAGTTAACTGTGGCGCTGATGTTTAGGCCAAGGTACACTACCGTTCAAAAGTTTAGGGTCACTTAGAAATGTCCTTGATTTTGAAAGAAAAGCACATTTTTTGTCCAATAAAACAACATAAAATTGATCAGAAATACAGTGTAGACATTGTTAATGTTGTAAATGACTATTGTAGCTGGAAACGCCAGATTTTTTATGGAATATCTAAATAGGCGTACAGCGGCCCATTATCAGCATCCATCACCCCTGTGTTTCAATGGCACGTTGTGTTAGCTAATCCAAGTTTATCATTTTACATGGCTGAAGATCTCATACTGTGTTATTTTACCCATCTTAATCTTAGATTTTTATTGAAATATGGCTTTTTCTTTGCAACTCTGCCTAGAAGGCCAGCATCCTGGAGTCGCCTCTTCACTGTTGAAGGTACTATTTAATTAAGCTGCCAGTTGAGGACTTGTGAGGCGTCTGTTTCTCAAACTAGACACTCTAATGTACAGTCGTGGCCAAAAGTTTTGAGAATGACACAAATATTAATTTCCACAAAGTTTGCTGCTTCAGTGTCTTTAGATATTTTTGTCAGATATTACTATGGAATACTGAAGTATAATTACAAGCATTTCATAAGTTTCAAAGGCTTTTATTGACAATTACATGGAGTTGATGCAAAGAGTCAATATTTGCAGTGTTGAACCATTCTTTTTCAAGACCTCTGCAATCCGCCCTGGCATGCTGTCAATTAACTTCTGGGCCACAACCTGACTGATGGCGGCCCATTCTTGCATAATCAATGCTTGGAGTTTGTCAGAATTTGTGGGGTTTTGTTTGTCCACCCGCCTCTTGAGGATTGACCACAAGTTCTCAATGGGATTAAGGTCTGGGGAGTTTCCTGGCCATGGACCCAAAATATCGATGTTTTGTTCCCCGAGCAACTTAGTTATCACTTTTGCCTTATGGCAAGGTGCTCCATCATTCTGGAAAAGGCATTGTTCGTCACCAAACTGTTCCTGGATGGTTGGGAGAAGTCGCTCTCAGAGGATGTGTTGCACCATTCTTTATTCATGGCTATGATCTTAGGCAAAATTGTGAGTGAGCCCACTCCCTTGGCTGAGAAGAAACCCAACACATGAATGGTCTCAGGATGCTTTACTGTTGGCATGACACAGAACTGATGGTAGCGCTCACCTTGTCTTCTCCGGACAAGCTTTTTTCCGGATGCCCCAAACAATCGAAAAGGGGATTCATCAGAGAAAAGGACTTCACCCCAGTCCTCAGCAGTCCAATCCCTGTACCTTTTGCAGAATATCAGTCTGTCCCTGATGTTTTTCCTGGAGAGAAGAGGCTTCTTTGCTGCCCTTCTTGACACCAGGCCATCCTCCAAAAGTCTTCACCTCACTGTGTGTGGAGATGCACTCACACCTGCCTGCTGCCATTCCTGAGCAAGCTCTGTACTGGTGGTGCCCCGATCCCGCAGCTGAATCAACTTTAGGAGATGGTCCTGGCGCTTGCTGGACTTACTTGGGTGCCCTGAAGCCTTCTTCACAACAATTGAACCGCTCTCCTTGAAGTTCTTGATGATCCGATAAATGGTTGATTTAGATGCAATCTTACTGGCAGCAATATCCTTGCCTGTGAAGCCTTTTTTGTGCAAAGCAATGATGATGGCACGTGTTTCCTTGCAGGTAACCATGGTAAACAGAGGAAGAACAATGATTCCAAGCACCACCCTCCTTTTGAAGCTTCCAGTCTGTTATTCGAACTCAATCAGCATGACAGAGTGATCTCCAGCCTTGTCCTCGTCAACACTCACACCTGTGTTAACGAGAGAATCACTGACATGATGTCAGCTGGTCCTTTTGTGGCAGGGCTGAAATGCAGTGGAAATGTTTTTTGAGGATTCAGTTCATTTGCATGGCAAAGAGGGACTTTGCAATTAATTGCAATTCATCTGATCACTCTTCATAACATTCTGGAGTATATGCAAATTGACATCATACAAACTGAGGCAGCAGACTGTGAAAATTAATATATATGTCATTCTCAAAACCTTTGGCCACGACTGTACTTGTCCTCTTGCTCAGTTGTGCACCGGGGGCTCCCACTCCTCTTTCTATTCTGGTTAGAGCCAGTTTGCACTGTTCTGTGAAGGGAGTATTACACAGCGTTGTGCGAGATCTTCAGTTTCTTGGCACTTTCTCGTATGGAATAGCTGTCACGACTTCCACCGAAATCGGTCCCTCTCCTTGTTCGGGCGGTGTTCGGCGGTCGACGTCACCGGCCTTCTAGCATCACT
Source organism: Salmo salar (assembly GCF_965601325.2). NCBI lineage: Eukaryota > Metazoa > Chordata > Actinopteri > Salmoniformes > Salmonidae > Salmo > Salmo salar. Next base: position 27,467,271 of record NC_138305.1, read on the forward strand.
GATCCATTTTTCATTTTCCATTGGTTTTGTCTTGTCTTCCTTCACACCTGGTTCCAATCCTATCAATTACATACATTTACATTTACATTTACATTTACATTTAACATACAATTACATGTTGTGTATTTAACCCTCTGTTTCCCCTCATGTCCTTGTCGGAGATTGTTTTATTGTATGTGATTGTGCTAGTATGTGTTGGTGTGCGAAGGGTTTTGTACCCACTTTGTTATTTTTATATATTTTGTTTTTTGGAGTTTGGTCAGCACTTATTAAACGACTCCGTTTATATCAAGTTCGTTCTCCTGCGCCTGACTTCCCTGCCGCCAACACACACCCATTACAGAATCTCCGACCACAACTATGGAGTCAGCAGGAGAAGGTACCCCGGCCATTGAGGTGGAGGAGCGCGTCCAGGAGCATGCAGTTATGCTTCACCATCTTAGCGTCGCCATGGATCACTTTGTCCAGACAATGGACCGCTGGGAGAGACAGTGCCTCCACCAGTGCCTCCACCAGCACAACCGGGGTCTCTCTTGAGCGCCCCTTTCCCGCCTGAACCCAGTGGGATCCGTCTCTCCTTGCCCCATGAGTACGACGGGAGGGCTGCGAACTGCCAGGGGTTCTTGTTACAATTAAACCTTTATCTGGCCACCGTCCACCCGGCTCCATCGGACCGTGAGAGGGTGTCCGCCCTCGTCTCGTGCCTCACTGGGAGAGCCCTGGAGTGGGCCAACGCCGTGTGGAGAGAGGGAGATGCGGCGTTGGACCAGTTTGAGGAGTTCATCCTCTGTTTCCGGGCAGTCTTCGTCCACCCGCCCGAGGGTAGAGCGGCGGGTGAGTGCCTCTACCATCTGAGGCAGGAGACGAGGAGCGCCCAGGAGTTCGCCCTGGAGTTTAGGACCCTGGCTGACGGCGCGGGATGGAACAACAGGGCCCTGATCGACCATTATCATTGCAGTCTGCGCGAGGACGTCCGTCGAGAGCTGGCCTGCAGAGACACCACCCTCACATTTGACCAGCTGGTGGACCTGTCCATCCGGCTGGACAACCTGCTGGCTACTCGCGGATGTTCAGATCGGGGTCTGGTGGTTCCATCCTCCCACACCCCTTCTCCAATACCCATGGAGCTGGGAGGGGTGGTGCGCAGGGAGACCGGAGGGGGTTACAGCTCGTGCACCATCTGTGGCCGCAGAGGTCACACTGCTGGTCGGTGCCGGGTTGGTTCCTCTGGGAATCGAGGCAGCAGGCAGGGTGCTCTGGCGTCACCCCAGGTGAGCCGGCACCATTCTCACCCAGAGCCCTCTGTTGTACATATGTTTGTGTCTGTTACGTTCCCTGAATTTTCCCCGCATTCCCAGCATAAGGCGCTCGTCGATTCAGGCGCTGCTGGGAATTTTATTGATAGTGCTTTAGCCTATAGTTTAGGGATCCCTATTGTTCCCGTGGATGTGTCCTTCCCCGTTCACACCTTCGATAGTCGACCATTAGGGTCAGGGTTAATTAGGGAGGTCACCGCACCATTGGGCATGGTGACGCAGGGGGGTCATACGGAGAGAATTAGTCTCTTCCTTATTGACTCTCCTGCGTTTCCCGTGGTGCTGGGCCTTCCCTGGTTAGCTTGTCATAACCCCACTGTTTCTTGGCCACAGAGGGCTCTCAAGGGGTGGTCGCAAGAGTGCTCAGGTAGGTGTTTAGGGGTTTCCGTTGGTGCTACTATGGTGGAAAGTCCAGACCAGGTCTCCACCGTGCTCATTCCCCCTGAATATGCCAATTTGACTCAATTACCACCTCATCGACGGGGCGATTGTGCGATAGATCTCCTGGTAGACCCTGCACTTTCCAGGAGTCACGTGTATCCCCTCTCACAGGCGGAGACGGAGGCTATGGAAACATATGTCTCCGAATCCCTGCGTCAGAGGTACATTCGGTCCTCCACTTCACCCGCCTCCTCTAGTTTCTTTTTTGTGAAGAAGAAGGAGGGAGGTCTACGCCCGTGTATTGACTATCGGGGTCTGAATCAGATCACTGTGTGGTATAGTTACCCGCTACCGCTTATAGCCACAGCGATAGAGTCAATGCACGGGGCGCGCTTCTTCACTAAACTAGATCTCAGGAGCGCTTACAACCTGGTGCGTATCCAAGAGGGAGACGAGTGGAAGACGGCTTTCAGTACCACCTCTGGGCACTATGAGTACCTCGTCATGCCGTATGGGTTGATGAATGCGCCATCAGGTATGTTACAGGTTACAGCTTCCCCCCGATTACCGCATTAACCCCTCGTTCCATGTGTCTCTCCTCAGGCCGGTGGTGGCTGGTCCGCTCCAGGAGTCTGAGGTACGGGAGGTTCCTCCGCCCCCTCTGGACATCGAGGGGGCCCCGGCATACTCCATTCGTTCCATTTTGGATTTGAGACGTTGGGCGAGGGGCCTTCAGTACCTCATGGACTGGAAGAGGTACGGTGCGGAGGAGAGATGCTGGGTTCCGCTGGAGGACGTATTGGATCCTTCTATGCTGCAAGAGTTCCACCATCTCCATCCGGATCGTCCCAGAGGTTGGTGCCGATGCGGTGCTAGAGCCGTGCGTCGGGGGGGGGGATACTGTCACAACTTCCGCCGAAGTCGGTCCCTCTCCTTGTTCGGGCGGTGTTCGGCAGTCGACGTGACCGACCATCTAGCCGTCACTGATCCATTTTTCATTTTCCATTGGTTTTGTCTTGTCTTCCTTCACACCTGGTTCCAATCCCATCAATTACATGTTGTGTATTTAACCCTCTGTTTCCCCTCATGTCCTTGTCGGAGATTGTTTTATTGTATGTAATTGTGCTAGTATGTGTTGGTGTGCGAAGGGTTTTGTACCCACTTTGATTATTTTTATATATTTTGGTTTTTGGAGTTTGGTCAGCACTTATTAAACGACTCCGTTTATACCAAGTTCGTTCTCCTGCGCCACCAACACGCACCCATTACAATAGCCTTCATTTCTCAGAACAAGAATACACTGATGAGTTTCAGGAGAAAGTTCTTTGTTTCTGGCCATTTTGAGCCTGTAATCGAACCCACAAATGCTGATGCTCCAGATACTCAACTAGTCTAAAGAAGGCCAGTTTTATTGCTTCTTTAATCAGCATAACAGTTATCAGCTGTGCTAACATAATTGAAAAAGGGTTTTCTAATGATCAATTAGCCTTTTAAAATGATAAACTTGGATTAGCTAACACTACGTGCCATTGGAACACAGTAGTGATGGTTGCTGATAATGGGCCTCCGTACGCCTATGTAGATATTCCATAAATAATCTGCCGTTTCCAGCAACAACAGTCATTTACAACATTAACAATGTCTATACTGTATTTCTGATCAATTTGATGTTATTTTAATGGACAAAATGTGCTTTTCTTTCAAAAACAAGGACATTTCTAAGTGACCACAAACTTTTGAATGGTAGTGTATGTATCGTTTTTTGTGTGCTCTTGGGCAACGGTGTCTAGATGGAATTTGTATTCGTGGTCCTGGCAACTGGACCTTTTTTGGAACACCATTATTTTTGTCTTACTGAGATTTACTGTCAAATCAAATTTTATTGGTCACATACACATGGTTAGCAGATGTTAATGCGAGTGTAGCAAAATGTTTGTGCTTCCAGTTCCGACCGTGCAGTAATATCTAACAATTTCACAACAACTACCTTATACACACAAGTGTAAAGGAATGATTAAGAATATATACATATAAATATATGGATGAACGGCATAGGCAAGATGCAGTAGATAGTATAGAGTACAGTATATACATATGAGATGAGTAATGTAGGGTATGTAAACATTATATAAAGTGCCATTGTTAAAGTGACTAGTGATACATTTATTACATCCAATTATTAATTATTAAAGTTGCTAGAGATTGAGTCTGTGTGTTGGCAGTAGCCACTCAATGTTAGTGATGGCTGTTTAACAGTCTGATGGCCTTGAGATAGAAGCTGTTTTTCAGTCTCTTGGTCCCAGCTTTGATGCACCTGTACTGACCTCGCCTTCTGGATGATAGCGGGGTGAATAGGCAGTGGCTCGGGTGGTTGTTGTCCTTGATGATCTTTTTGGCCTTCCTGTGACATCGGGTGGTGTAGGTGTCCTGGAGGGCAGGTAGTTTGCCCCTGGTGATGCGTTGTGCAGACCTCACTACCCTCTGGAGAGCCTTACGGTTGTGGGCGGAGCAGTTGCCGTACCAGGCGGTGATACAGCCCGACAGGATGCTCTCGATTGTGCATCTGTAAAGGTTTGTGATTGTTTTTGGTGACAAGCCAAATTTCTGTTGTGCCTTCTTCACCACGCTGTCTGTGTGGGTGGACCATTTCAGTTAGTCCTCCCCCTCTAGGTCAGGGCCCAGGTCTGACAGAATCTGTGCAGAAGATCTAGGTGCTGCTCTAGGTGCCTCCTTGGTTGGGGTTCAGAAGCACCAGATTATCAGCAAACAGTAGACATTTGACTTCAGATTCTAGTTGGGTGAGGCCGGGTGCTGCAGACTGTTCCAGTGCCCTCGCCAATTTGTTGATATATATGTTGAAGAGGGTGGGGCTTAAGCTGCATCCCTGTCTCACCCCCCGGCCCTGTGGAAAGAAATGTGTGTTTTTTGCTAATTTTGACCGCACACTTTTTGTTTGTGTACATAGATTTTATAATGTCGAATGTTTTTCCCCCAACACTACTTTCCATCAATTTTGTATAGCAGACCCTCATGCCAAATTGAGTCGAAAGCTTTTTTGAAATCCCCAAAGCATGAGAAGACTTTGCCTTTATTTTGATTTATTTGTCTGTCAATTAGGATGTGCAGGGTGAATACGTGGTGTGTCGTACGGTAATTTGGTAAAAAGCCAATTTGACATTTGCTCAGTACATTGTTTTCACTGAGGAAATGTAAGAGTCTGCTGTTAATGATAATGCAGAGGACTTTCCCAAGGTTGCTGTTGACGCATATCCCACGGTAGGAATTGGTGTCAAATCTGTCTCCACTTTTGTGGATTGGGGTGATCAGTCCTTAGTTCCAAATATTGGGGAAGATGCCAGAGCTGAGGATGATGTTAAAGAGTTTAAGTATTGGCAATTGGAATTTGTGGCCTGGATATTTCATCATTTCATTAAAGATACCATCAACCCCACAGTCCTTTTTGGGTTGAAGGGTTTGTATTTTGTCCTGTAGTTCATTCAATGTAATTGGAGAATCCAGTGGGTTCTGATAGTCTTTAATAGTTGATTCTAAAATGTGTATATGATCATGTATATATATTTGCTGTTTGTTCTTTGTTATAGGGCCAAAACAATTGGATCAGTGGTTTATCCATACATCTCCGTTTTGGATAGTTAACTCTTCGTATTGTTGTTTGTTTAGTGTTTTCCAATTTTCCCAGAAGTGATTAGATTCTATGGATTCTTCAATTACATTGCGCTGATTTCTGACGTGTTGTTCCTTCTTTTTCCGTAGTGTATTTCTGTATTGTTTTAGTGATTCACCATAGTGAAGGCGAAGGCTCAGGTTTTCTGGGTCTCTGTGTTTTTGGTTGGATAGGTTTCTCAATTTCTTTCTTAGGTTTTTGCATTCTTCATCAAACCATTGATGTTAATTTTCTTAGGTTGTCTGCTTGAATTTTTTTGATTTGATAGGGAATTTGACAGGTAAAATATACTGTTTAGGTTTTCTACTTCCAAATGTACACCTTTACAGTGAAACCTTTTGTCCAGGAAATTATCTAGAAGGGATTGAATTTGTTATTGCCTAATAGTTTTTTGGTAGATTTCCACACTTTTGTCCTTCCATCTATAGCATTTCTTAATACTATTCAGTTAATTTGTGTCACACCCTGACCATAGAGAGCCTTTTATTCTCTATGTTGGTTAGGTTGGGGTGTGACTAGGGTGGGTAATCTAGGTTGTTTATTTCTATGTTGGCCTGGTATGGTTCCCAATCAGAGACAGCTGTTTATCGTTGTCTCTGATTGGGGATCATATTTAGGCAGCCATTTCCCCACTGTGTTTTGTGGGATCTTGTTTATGTGTAGTTGCCTGTGAGCACTTCATTTGCCTCACGTTTCGGTTGTTTTTGTGCGTTTCATTCAATAAACATGTGGAACCCATATCACGCTGCACTTTGGTCTGAATGTTATTACGACAATTTGGCTTTGATGCCTCATGCTTGAGTATTGCTCTGTTCCAGTAGACTGTGATTTTGGTGTGATCTGATAGGGGTGTCAGTGGACTGACTGTGAACACTAAGAGGCTCTTGGTTGAGGTCAGTGATAAAGTAGTCTACATTACTACTGCCAAGAGATGAGCTATAGGTGTACTGTACCTACCATAGGAGTCCCCTCGAAGCCTACCATTGACTATGTACAGACCCAGCATGCGACAGAGCTGCAGTAGTTGTAGTCCATTTTTGTTGGTTATGTTGTCATAGTTGTGTCTAGGGGGGCATATGGGGGAGGGAATGCTGTCACCTCCAGGAAGGTGTTTGTCCCCCTGTGTGCTGAGGGTGTCAGGTTCTTATCCAGTTCTGGCATTTAGGTTGCCACAGACTAGTACATGTCCCTGGGCCTGGAAATTGTTGATCTCCCTTTCTAGGATGGAGAAGCTGTCGTTAAAGTATGGGGATTATATTGGAGGCTTATAGGTAGCACATATGAGGACATTTTTCAGTGTTGAGATAATTTCCTTCTTCATTTCTAGCCAGATGTAAAATGTTCCTGTTTTGAGTAATTTCATGGAGTGAGTTAGGTCTGCGCTATACCAAATTAGCATACCCCCTGAGTCCCTTCCCTGTTTCACACCTGGGAGTTTGGTGGATGGGACTACCAGCTCTCTGTAACCTAGAGGGAAACCAGTGGGTCTGTCTCCTCTATACCACCCACCTGGTAGTGTGGTGGATGGGACTACCAGCTCTCTGTAACCTAGAGGACAACCAGTGGGTCCATCTCCTTTATACCATGTTTCTTGTAGGATGACAATGTCTGTATTTCTAATTTCTTTGATGAAGTCTGGGTTCCTGCTCTTTAGGCCACAGGCAGATGACCTCAGTCCTTGTATATTCCAGGATGAGATAGTAGAAGCTTTGTGTTCCATAGTGTCTGGTGTTGTTTCTGTTGTTGGTTTAGGCCCCGGACCATCACAGTGAGCAGAGCATGTTGAGCATCTCTCTCTCTCTCTCCTCATCTCTCTCTCTCAATTACTCTCACTCAGTCTCTCGACCACACAAGAAGCAGTTTAGTTAAATTGTGGATAATCGTTTCAGTCTTTCCCATACATTTCCTATAAGTAGCTCTTAGCCATTAATATATAGCCACATTCTTGACACTAATCTTTGGCTGAATGAAGAATACGTTTGTTTTAACAATTGGCAGCTTGTCTAGTTTACAGTTCTGCCTCTCTCACTTCCAATTATGCACCCACCTGTGTGTGTGCATGCATGCGAGCGAGCGAGGGTGTGCATGCATTCATGCGTGCCTGTGTTTGTATGCATAGGTATTTATGTAGGGACTGGAGGAACATAAAAAAATAATATATATTTTAACATATATAAGTAAAAGAGAAAGACTGCAGCTTCAAAACTGTCCTGTTTATCATTCAGCAGTGAGAGAGATCTGTCCTGTTTATCATTCAGTAGTGAGGGAGATCTGTCCTGTTTATCATTCAGCAGTGAGGGAGATCTGTCCTGTTAATCATTCAGCAGTGAGGGAGATCTGTCCTGTTT